>NW_026936832.1:67500-72930 GCF_032062105.1 Saccostrea cuccullata
GGCCAGGGAAATTTCATTGCAATGCTGATAGTTTGTCAAGAAGGCCTTCCAGTTATTGTAAGCGTGAGGATTGTCCTGATTGTCATTTGGGGGATTGTGTGGATTCTGGTGGTCGAACAGGTGCACCGAAGCAAATGGACAGCATATTATTGTCCTCGGCCGCTAAGGTTGCTCCTGTGAGAACCGACCAATGGTTCAACTCGGCGGAGTCAGGGTCCCACAATTCTGTTGATGACAATGGTGATGATAGTTGTGATCTTGTACCTAACTGGTTGGATACTTGGTCAGTTAATCAGTTGAGAACTTGGCAACAAGAAGAACCTGCAATTAGGCAATTTATTAGGTTAAAAGAAAGTTCCATTGTTAAACCTCCTAGGCATGTTGTTTTGGATGCTTCTCCTGACTTAAAAACTTATTGGGGATTATGGGAATCTCTAGAAGTCAAAGAAAACATGTTGTATTACAAGTGGAAGTCATTAGATGATAAGGAGTGTTTGTTGTTGATTGCTCCTAGACACATTAGATCTCAGATATTTCATGAGCTGCATGAGAATAAAACTGCTGGTCACTTAGGTAGGGAACGTACCATTAAATCCATAAAGCGTAGGGTATATTGGCCTGGTATGTCTTCAGACATTAAACGTTGGTGTAGAGAGTGTGATGTTTGTGCCCGAGCAAAAGCTGGTCCAGGTCTTGGGAGGTCATCTCTTCATCAATCAGTCATAGGTGCTCCTTTAGATAGGTTAGGAGTTGATATTTTAGGCCCTTTACCCAGAACAAGTAATGGTAATGAATACATCATAGTTCTCTGTGATTATTTTTCTAAGTGGGCTGAAGCTTATCCAGTACCTAATCACACAGCTTTGACAGTAGCAGATAAGATAGTTAGTGAATTTATCTGTAGATTTGGTGTCCCTAAACAGATTCACTCAGACCAAGGTCGCGAGTTCGAGTCGGAACTATTTTCTGTCTTATGTGAAAAGTTAGGCATTGAAAAGACACGCACTACTCCATATAGGCCACAGTCAGATGGTTTAGTTGAGAGGATGAATAGGACACTTTTGCAAATGTTGTCAGCTTATGCAAATAAAAATAGGGATAATTGGGATGACAATATACCCTTTGTTCTTATGGCATATAGGTCAACCATTCAAGAAAGTTCAGGTTGCTCACCAAATTTAGTCATGTTCGGCCATGAAATTATGAGCCCAGTTGATCTTATGTTAGGGAATCCTCCTTCTTCACCTATCCCCACTTGCCCTGTAGAATATGTAGAGTGGTTAAGTATAGTTTTATCTGATTCTTACAATTTTGTGTCAGAAAATCTTAGACAGGCAGCATCAAAACAGAAAAAGTACTATGATAGGGGATTAAAACCTAGAGATTTTACAGAAAATGACTTTGTCTGGAGGTGGTATCCACCCTCAGCTGGTGTTAAGTTAGGTTTAGGATGGATAGGGCCATATAAAGTTATCAAGAAGATCACAGATGTAACTTATCAAATTCAAAAAAACCCTAAGAGCCCTCTCATTGTGGTACATGTAGATCAGTTAAAACCCTATGAAGGCATTTTACCTCCCAGAAACTGGACACCAGTAGTTACTTCCCTTGACGAGTCATTAGAACCCCCTGTAGATCATACTCCTGTAGATTTTAATGATCAAGAGGAAGTTGAGGAGACTGTTCCTCCTGTTTTTAATTTACCTAGTCCTGAACCCCTTAGACAGTCAAGGTGGGGTAGAACAATCAAACCCCCTGTTATCTACTCTCCTTGAGACCAGGCATGTATCTAGGCATTTTATTTTTTTATTTTTTTTAAATGCCTATGTAAATAGTTATTTTTATTTTTGAATTCTATTTATAACTTGATATATAAAAGGTTTGAGTTGACCTTTTGTAGTGATAGCAAATGATATTTAATTTTTGAAATATCTCAGTCTAGTTTTAAGAGTAGATCTTAATTACTTTATTAATGAGTTAGTTTTTGGTAGTCATTTATTTTCTTTTGAGAATAACATTCAAGTTAGCACTGATTTTGTCTTTAGTAGATACAAGGTCAATGATAGTTGTTTTATTTATTTAATGAGACACAGTAGTTGGCAATGATTTATAATTATCTAGAAGTCAAAACAGTATATTTCAGTTCTTTCGGCTTATTCAGTAACAGTAATAATAGATATGAATCATTGAGAGCTTGGTATTCTTAGTTTAATACTGACCGTAGATGATCTTTAAATTATCTCCCTTGTACTGTGCTGAAATCAACACTTAAGTTTTTCTTATAGTTTATCTGTGGTAGATAGCTATATTGATTAACTTTCCATATATTCAGAAATTATTTAAAGTCTTAGAATTTAAGATTTTAATTTTTAAAAGTTATTTTTCATAGAAATAAATTGACATCAAAACTTGCATTGATGGTGATTGATTTGCTTTAATATTTTTCTAATCCTTGTTTTACAATGTTTTCATTTTTCTCAGATGTCAGAAGTTCTTGATTTAAATGTCCCGGATGAGGAGATGGAGGCCCTCTGTGGGGAGGATATGATTCAAAAGGAGTGGCCGTCCGAGGGAGACACGTGCCAAATACAGAACTGTCCTTTGACGAATCATACCTTCCACAAGATTGGATCGTACAGGGCACATTTCATCAAATATCATAAGGCTCGAGTTCCAGTGTACTACTGTTACTCTTCATCATGTTCCTTCTCCTCATTTAAGATGAACATGCTTCGGCGTCACATGCGAGCCAAGCACTCAAGTTTACAAGGATGTTGGAATTCGTCCATTATCGATAACCCTAGATTTGTAAACCCCGGCAGAATTGGGATGCCACTACCCACTATTCACCGGGAGGCACGTGACGTAGCGGCAAGGGCTCGGCAGTGTGCGGTGAAGCCACTCTTTAACCTCCAAGAATGGAATGCTCGGGACCAGAAACCACATTTCTTCTGACATTTCTTTAATTTATTCTGAAACGAAAATTTATTGTGTAAATTTTGTTTTTTTAAGGGGGGAGGAATGTAGTGGTTTAGATTTTTATTTCATAGCCATCGTTTCGTAATTCTTATCTTACAAGTATTTGCTGGTATTTCAGTCTGATAATTCTATTTACCATTTGTTTTAAGTTGTTACTTACGTAAAAATCCTTTATTATTTGTCTTTTATAAGTTAGGACATGAGTTGACATTCCACATGTTTTACTTTTTAAACAGGAAGTGTCATCCATGTTGGCAGTCTTTCCGTAGTACTTTTGATACCTGCGTTCTGATTGGTTAATTTAGCTTTAGGATCTTTGATAGTCATTGGCTTTTATTTTGGGCCTTGTCAGGGTATTTAAACCCGTGTTCGTGTAGTTTTCTTCACTTGGGTTGGGGAACACAGCCTCATGGTTAGTTCCTCTTTTCTGTGCTAAGAAAACCTTATGGTTTATGAGCACTATTTGATTAGCTACTTAGTGGGCTAAGAAAACCTTGTGGTTTAACAAGTTCTCTAGGTTTTGGTTTAGATTTAGTTTCACGTTTTTCACATGTTAGGAAACAGTTAGGATGTAGGGTATTTTAAGTAAATTAAGTTTCCCTTTCCAAGTCCTGCCTGGTCTAGGGATATGTAGATAACAGGTTTATTTTCTAGAACCACTATTTATTATTTATTTTTGGGTCTTGTTTATTTTCTGGGTCAGTTATTTTTAGAACCTAGAATTAGTATTGATATTTTCAGATTAACTCTAGAGTGTTGATAGTGTCACATTGGGTGATGTAGCTCATTCCTTTTCATTTTTCCATCTCATTGATTTTTATAGGATTTTTCACCTTTTTGATAAGTATGGCAGCTCAGTAGGGACATAGATTATTTTTCATAAGTTTGCCACATTCCTCCCATTTTTCATTACATTTTTCAATTATTTATTTATTGAGATTATTCATTGAGATTATTGAGATTCATTTTTCAGATTAAATTACATTTTTGTTAAAGCTTTATTTATCCTGTGCCATTTTCAAAGATTTTTCTGTTTGTTAAATTTTGATCATTATTTATTATTTGTTATCATTTACAACGGTTAATTCTCACTTTATTAAATTTATAAAACTTACAACTGTGTTTTCATTTAGCGTTGACCATAGTTCAGAAATCCCCTTACCTGGGTTGATCATTTATAACTGGAGATAGTTTACTCCTTTCAGCCAAGTTGGCTAGTAACTTTGGTAATTTATACACTGAAGAGTTCTACTTCCGGTTACACATACAATGAACCCAAAACTCATAGTTCTTACTTCCTTCGCCTTTCCCAAACTCGGTAAAGGTAAATGCTTTACCTTCCATCGGTGGATATACTGGTTGAAATGTTTTAAAATGTGGAATATTGATTAAGAAGCAGAGAAGAAAAATGATTCCTGCTCCTGAGTATACTCTTCGTTGGGAACAAAATTCCTAAAATGTTTAAAAATATATATACTTCATGATATTCTGTTTAAAAGTTGAAAATACAGTTCTGTTTACGTAGATATCAATCTTAATCTCTTTAAATTTCTAGGAAAAACATCTTTATAAAAAGTTCCTTCTATTTTACCTATAAGATCCTGGATCTGATAATTACCTGGGATCGGTGTGCCCAACAGACCTGTAGATATCTGTCCACTGTAACCCCAACAAGCATCCAAATACTCACGATCACTGACAGAAAGAAGAATGGGTAACCAAAGTAGGCAAAGAACTCACCGTAAACTTTATCTCCCAAAATATCGGAATGAATCTGACCAAGACTGTCACAAAGTACAAAGAACAAGTAAAACGAAAAGATCTGGCTTCGGGGCCACCGACTAATCAGATTCAACTAATTTACATGAAAGTATTATATTGAAAATTTTCAATTTTTGAAAACCATTACCTCACCTTGTTTGACCATGGCTTTCTTGGGGAAAAATTTCAAGGTTACACTCGACTATACGCAAAATTTAAATAAATGATGCATCGAACTGCATTCATGTTTAAACAAAATCAGTTACACTCCAAGATCAATTAAATGCACTGTTGTGTCATATGACAATGGAATGATGGAACCAAAAAAAAGATTTCAGAATTAAAATATGAGCTTTGTTGATTAAATCTATACTGTTATATATACATGTACCATGCCAGTAAAGTTTTGCCATTACAAGACTGACTGGGGAAGTGCTTAAAACGTTTTTGGTGCACAATGTATCAAGTAGAAATTGAATTCAATATGATTGTTCTTTATTCACATTTATAGCAAACTGCCAAAGTAAAATTTTTTGTACCCTTTTAAAATGTAGTCTGTACACTCAATATAAGCTGCAGAACTGTAGCTCACTGCTTGGGAAAATTCATTTTAAAACCATTTTAAAAGCCCGCGAAAGCTAAAACTACAAGAAATAAATACCTAAAGTAGCAACAAAAAATCTTTGGCAT
>NW_026936833.1:0-7466 GCF_032062105.1 Saccostrea cuccullata
TTCCTAAATTATTTTTGGTCCGATTATCGGTTTTGTCCTTTTCTTAGTTTCCAAACACCAAAGTGTCTAATTAAGATAGGTCAAATAAAAATATTCATGTTTTATATGAAAAAAAAAGGAAAATATTCAAATGTTGTTAAAAAATTTTTTTTCAATTTTTTTTCCCTTTTAAAATTTCAAAATTTAAAATTTTTTTTTGTTAAAATTTTTGAAAAATTAGTTTGAAATTGTTATAATCTGATGTTTAGGGTTTTGTTGTAAAAAAAGTTTATGACCAAAAAACATGCCAGCGTTTTTTGGGGGACTAATTTTCGGGGCAGGCTGACCCCGGAGCTCCATATTATCGTACGGATCGGAAAAAAAGGGAAAATTTATTTCTTCAGGGGGGGTCTTAACTGGAGATCCCACAGACATATTCACTTCTTTAATTTTTATGTTTTATCTTAAAAAAAAATAATTTTAAAAATGAAAAAGAAAAAAAAAAAGGATATTATTTAATCTCGGAAAAAAATTTATTTTCTGGAATTCAAGTAAATTAATTTCAGGTAAAGGCCTATATGTTCCTTAGTTTTTCCCAAATATCAGTTTCCACTTAAGATTTAAAGTGGGTGTGTTATATGGTAAAAATACAACCCAATTTTACTAAGGGGTAATTTAATGGGTACCAAAAAATTTAATGAAATATTGCAAAGTTGTTGTTTTAAAAAAATTTTTTTTCATTTTTGTTCTCTTTTAATTTCAAATTTTCATTTTTTTTTTTGTTTTTAATTATTTTTTTAATATTTTGGTATTTGAGGCGAGTTTGCTTTAGGGGTTAAAAATTCCCAGAAAAAAAACCCATTTCCTCGTTATTGGGGGGTAGAAATTTTTGATGCAAAAAAAACCCATCCGCCTCAATTTTATGTAATCTTGCATTTTCCTTCGTATAACGGCAAATTAAAAAATTTAAAACGACCCTTCTTTTAATTAAGCTAAATCCCACCGTAATCGTTAATTATCCCAGTGAAAATTGTTGAACATAGTCAACAACGCTGTCGAGCTGTCCATAATAAAATTTAAAAACTATGCGCAAAGAAAATACATACCGATTGTTTTCCCGATGCACACTGCAAACATTTACCATTATTTTTGACAATCATGACATTTAAATCCAAAGAAATGATCAGAAATAACCGGCGATGTAAACACTACCAACTTCCAGCAACTTCCTAAGAGATACCACTGCTCCACGTCACGCTGTGAAAAATGATGGGACTTTGTTTTCCCAACTTTTCCAATCGGCAATCCTCGGCTCCATGTGCGAGTTACGAGTCATCCGGGGAACTCCAATGGAGAGCAAAATGGCGATTGAGCATTCTGCGTAATATAAGGTTTCCTGTCTTTTTTGTTCATCAGACGTACTCTAATTTTTTTGTAAAATGTTCTATTTTAACCAGGCAATTAAATATTACAAGGGAAAGCAAACTGGAAAGTCTTGTCAAAAATCGGTCTTTAAAATTAGAAGATCTATGATCCGCCCACTTGTTTCACTTCTAGTTAAGAGGTGCATATTTAGTGTGCAAATCTTAATTGTAAGCTTTGGGACGTCACGCTCTAAATTGCAGTGACGGGGAAAATGATAGGCATACATCAAAAAAATGCACAGGCATATAACATCGTTTTTGAGAGGATAAATTTTAACTAACATAAAACCATAAAAATAAATAAATAAATAACATTAACACGAAGAAAAAAAAAAATTCCCCAAATTTGAATATTTTGGGGGGGGGGGGGGGTTGTCAGGTTTTTTCACATTCTTCTGTTCATACACATGCCCATATTTTTACTTTTAAAAAAAGAAAACAAAAAGGTTGTCGGGGTTTGTGTGTGTTCCGGGGGGGGGGGGGAAGGGTTTCAGGACATTTTCTATAGACATAGAGTAAAAAGTTTGGTTTAAGGTACCGGGAAAAAAAGTAAAGGAGGCACTGTCTAAAATAAAAACTGTCCTAGATTGACAAAAAAAAAAATGATCTTTCCTTATTTTCCCCCCATTTTTTTTTTTTTTTTTTGACTTTAATTTTGTTATTTTCATTTATTCATTTATTTTATTATTTTTTAATACATGTATATATATATTTTTGCTTGTAAACTTTTGTTGAAGAAGGAAATAAAAAATTGTCCAATCTTATTAGAAATCGATAATCTGTAAAAGAATTGTATGAAATACTGGAAAAATTTGTTACCCCCCCCTTCAGAATCACATGGTCGTCCCCATACAGACCCGAAAATCTTCAAATTTCTCCTCGATGTGTGTTTAGAATGATCTAAACCAGCATCTTGATGAATGAAAATTAAGGATATAGAAAGAATCATTTATTGTAGTTTGAGCTGTTGTTCTGTGTGTCTAATGCATGAATGTTTCACTGCTATATAATGTAGTCACATATTTTTAAGTACAATATTTTTTAATTTAGTCCATATCTTTTTATCCTAACACTTTGCACGCTTGCTTGCTATAGAAATATGCACCCTTTTCCTTAATACCCTCGCGTGTGCAGCTAGCTTGTAATACAATCAGGTAAGGGTTTTTGTCATCACTGCATGGGTCATTAACCAGTCACTTTCAGCACAAAAAAACTGGGGTTTAGCTAGTGCTACCCCAAAAAAACGTAATACTGAATAAGAGTTATTTACCCTGTTTTAAATATGGGCTCCGGAAGGGGGGGGGTGGGGGGCACTTGGCATAATTTTTTTTTGCCCTTGACCCCTTTACCCAGTACGCTTAACATTTAATGATACGTGTCCTCAAAAAAGGTGCTCACATTGAGGATATTTCCCATTACTGTTTTTAAATTTTAAGGGAAATTTTATCTGCATTTCAATGATTTTTATAAAATAGAAATAGAAATAGAATGCAAAAATCTTAAAAGAAAATTAATGCTGTTTATAGGGGTAAAAGATTGAAAATATTAAAGTGTGTCAATAGGTGGATTCGAATCCACAGGTACTTATGGAAACCATCCCCCCTCCCCATATTCCCCCGGGGCTTATTGGAAAATTTTATTCAAAAATTATATTTATTACTTTTTTTAAATCATTGAAAAATGAAAAAACCCCAAAACCCCAAACCACAAATAAATACCCAAAAATGTATAGTTTTTAGGGGTTTCAGGATTTTTTTTTTATCTACAATGTTGAATAAGTGTAACAAATATAATTTTTGAAGAAAAAAAAAAGTCCAAAAAGCCCCGGGAAAATTGGGGGGGGGGGGGGGGCCCGTACAAACGTGTTAACCATAACACTAATGGTCGGTTGCATCTTGGCTCAGATAAGTACAGCTCTTTAAAAACCCTGGATCAAATAACCTTTATATCTGGATTTTTAATATAAAATGAAATGAAAAAATACATGTATTAAACATTATAGGAAAACACAAACATTCAAAAAGCTTGTTTTCTACAGTGTTTTAAATAGGGGAAAAATTTTAGGGACCCCTACCCCACCCCCCGTTCATACGGCCATTTTGATAGTCTGCATAATAAAAGTAAAATAAACTTTATTTCTTTAATTGGCTTTTAAAAAAATTTTTGAAAATTGAAATTTGTAATTTGATTTAGATTTGATATATGAGAAAGTTTCTATAAAAATTCTTGCTTAAAAAGTACATTGAAGAGTTGAGAAAAAAAAAAAAAAAATGGCCATAAAAATTCTTTGAAATAACCTTTTTAATACGGCGAAAATGCTTTTAAAATAATGAAACATGGGATGTTGTAAACAGTGAGAACAAAATAACGGATTCATTATGCATAAACCAAGAAGAATTGCTTTTAAGCAGAAACAAAAGAAAAGAACAGCCAAAAACCCCACGAGCCACCCAGGAGTCCAGATGAAAAATATAACTCTATTCAAGTTTTTTTTAGAATGATTGAAATCAATTTTTATTGATAAAAATGTCAAAATATTTTAATAATTATTAGTATATGCATTGAGTTTTTTTTTCGGACCTTCAACGAACTGAATTTTTTTTTACGAAAACTGCTCACGCGCAGTCGCTATTCGGGGGGGAAAAAGGGGTATTTTTAATTAATGAATTGCAAAGGCCGGGGGGCGAACCAGGCTGACCGGGTCATACCAGAAACTTCTCCCGATCTTTTAAAAAGAAAAAATGAATTAATATTTTGAAAGAAAATCACTTTTCAATAAAGAAATATCTTTAGTAAACCAGTATTTGACACCAGAATAACTAAAAAAAATATTCCTTAGGCAAAAAAAAAAAGAAAGGGGATATCGTCTTGATATTTTCAATTTTATAGCGAATACACCTAGAATTTAAAGATGTAGCACTGTTTTTGAAAAAGGGGGGGGCCGGAGAAAACAAAAATAGACAAACCAAAAAAAAAAAATTGAAACTCGAAAACTCTATTGGGTAAAAGGTGGGATTCAACTTCTTTAAATACCAAATTTTACCCATAGCCAAAGTACATACCCTTAAACACACTGCAAAAAAGTGAGAGGGGATGGGGGCAACTAATTTTTGTTGAAATGTTTAAAAAAGGTGGTCACCCCCCCCCTGGTCTCCAACTGAAAATTTGGGGATATAGGGATGATTCTCTCAAGAATTTTTCATTCCTATGGAGAGGCCATCTCTTGCCACAGAGAGCTGCAAATTTTGTCTTAAATACTGGCAGTCACATATAGGGCTAGCTGCAATCTGAGCCTCCGAAAAAAAAAATTTGACAGACCGGAGAGCTACAGTGCCACCCACTAAAAAAAACCGATATTTTCCACAAAGTTTTCCAGTTTTGGATTTATTCCTCCAAACTTTACCTCAATTGCGAAAAAGCTAAATTTCAAAATATTCCTTACTCTTCTATCAATTATTAAGTACTTTCATACTTGACATCTACAGAAGGCATTTGGGCCGAAAATCTTACAAACCAAAATGACAGTATAAACAAACGAAATTTTCATGATCTTGATTTCAGGGCCAGGAGGGTTTTATAACAACAACAAGAAAACATTCATGTAACCATCAATTGTCGCCCGAGAAATAAATAAAGAAAACAATGGAAATTGGTCTTGATCATCAAAATTAAACCGCTTCGATATGTGTGAAAAAGGCATACGTCTAAATGATGGAGACGATAGCCGAGAATATTTTGAAAGAATTTTAGTCGGATAAAAATCGAACAAAAAAGATACCCTTTCAAACTTTACAGTTCTTCAAGTAAATGTTGGCTGCATAAAATATACATCGAAACCAGACATACATCAGCTTTTCAAGAATGCATTTTACTTTAAGAAAAAAAACAACTGTGAAAGTACGTTTTTTTGGAAAGGTAAAATTCATTTCTAAAAAAGGGGGGGAGTCATTTTTTCGATAGTAAATGATAACAACTTTATATATTAAATCTGAAAAACTTACAATTTTTAAAATTCATTTATGGAAGTAAAATATGTGTATCTCGTAATTTATAAAGGGGAAAAAAAATTCTGATTAATATTCAATGTTCAGAAAACCTTTAAATTCTGAAAATGGTAACTTCTCCCACCTCAATCCCAATATACCACACGGGTGGCAGGGATGCAGTGACTATAGCGAGCCTTCGACTGTAGTTTGAGTTGCTTTTTTTTTTACATCTTTGATGCATATGATACATTTATAGGTAATGACCTTATATTTAAAATAATGTATTGTTTCGAACGAATCAATAAGTGCGCATTAAAAATTTATATGGCGCAACAGATAATTATAATGTTCCAAGACGATTCTTATAAAAAAGAAAACATAATTTGTAAAATAGTAAAGATGTTATTACCCGCAGATTTGTGCAGTTTAACTATATTTACCTACATCGTTATAATGATTTAAATACAAAAACACTATTAAAATGATTTTATTTTTTTTTTCATACATGAATAGGACGATGCCAACACTGAAAACGTTAGTTTATAAACATTGTTTTACAATAAATAATACTATTCGTGGGGGGGGGGGGGTGCTGTGAAGGTGGAAGTATGTAACTTGCTTCGTTTCTAAGGAAAAAATATAGTAATCTTTGTTTTAAAACATAGAAAGACTGATTCAGCAACACTGACAAAATGATATGAAGATATTAAAAATGTTGATTCACTGAGTTGTAAAGGCATCCTCCAAATGTTCCTGCACACAAATAAACAAAGGTAGGCAGAAGATCCAATTTAATGGGGGGGGGGGGGTCAAATTTCTATACATACATTATCATGTTACATGTAACCCAATTTTGCTGATAAAACACCAAAATTTAGAATTAACTTATAAACGGTGCATTTCATAAGTACAAGGGTAACTTCTACTAATTTCTGTTCAGCTAATTGGCATTGCATTTTATTTGAAAAAGTAAAAACCAAACATTTAGAATTAAATTTAGATGAGTTTCAGTTGCAAAAAAACATTTTAATATGACATTTTCACTTCAGGAATGGCTATTAAGTTAACCTTTATACACATATTCTAAGAGATGATAACTCTTCGTAATAGCACTGAAATACATACATATACTATATTCTGCAAAATATTAAACCTGGATGAAGAAACATGTATTATAAAAAATATATCATAAATGCGTATACCGGCCCGTACGCAAACATTGTACGTAACACCTATTGTCATTAACATATTATTGAGAATGAAATACACAATGTACTAGTAAGTCAATTCAATATTTAGGCCTTTTTGTACCGGTTTCTAATTATGTTCCCCAAACGAAGTTTGGGAACATATTGTGTTTACTTTTTTCTAATTTCTTCTCCCGGGTACTTTTTTTGTGAGGTCTTGTAAACTACCAGAGGTGAAACCTTTTTAGGGTCATGAGGTATGTAATGTGTGTGAATGAAATCACTCTGCGTGCACGTGCGTGCATGCGCACACGTGTAACGCGTGAAATGACCAATATGATAGATATAGCCGTAACCTTTTAAATTTTTGATGAAATGCTTTGAAACTCAAAACATAAGGATATAATAGTAGTATAGAAATAGCAAGATCTCACGCGCATGCATGTGCGCTTCGTTCTGATTGGCTGAAACTAAAGTCTTTATATCTTTTTTGTTTTCTGACAAAATCCTTTGAAATTTTGAACATAGTCATACATTATAAAGATCTACAGCATGATATATAAGAATAATCATGAACGCACGCACATGCACGTGTGCTGCAATCTGATTGGCTAAAAGTTTAAATGCCTAAAACTTTCTTAGTTCTCAATAATACAGGGTGAAATTTCGAATATATGAATAGATATAATGAATGCCTGCATTATTCTACCATCAAAAGTAAATGCAAGGACGTCATGCACATGCGCGCACACACAATGCGTTGAACGACAGTATACTTAAGTCTTTTGATGTTCATGCAGAATAAATAACTTCTAAATGTAAAGACATGTAACATACTGAAGCAGATCTTTTTACCCTTGATCTTGATACTTAGGTCAAGGTCACTAGTA
>NW_026936834.1:0-7255 GCF_032062105.1 Saccostrea cuccullata
TTGGCACCACTTGGAAGTGTTTGAAGTTGGGTAATGATAGCCCTAGGGCCCATGTCTAATGGTTTTTTCGGGATAAAATGTAAAATCCAGGTTAGCCTACTATCCCTTTGCGGCCCCTTGGACCCTCTGTAAGGTTGAAAAGGGATACTTCCTTAGGCGCTTAATCCATCTGCAGTGATTAGTTTTTTCAAGTGGCCAATAATTGATGACAATTGGTTGCTTGAAATATACTCTACGCACTTGGCACCACCTGGTGGTACCACTACAGTCCCGTTCTGATAGCAGGAAACAAAAGTCCTGGGGCCTTTCTACCTTGCACTATTTACGATATGGTGGGCACTTTATAAATCATGGGTATTATACCTGCCTGTAATATTTAAAATGCTCTTGGAACCACTTGGTGGCACCTCCACCACCTCTTATTACTGATAACGGTTATTTATATTCTTATACACCCATAAAGTCGCCCGGGTAATAATGTTCGAAACATACTTCAACGTAGTTTACACTTGTGTAATATTTCAGTTTACAATCGAGTAAACAATTTTCAGGTTAGCTTTTTGGCCCTGTCATATTCTTGAGGTTTCTTGAAAGAGTTGTAAAGGTATTCTTCTTGAAGTAATAAACCAATTCTTAGTGCTTGTTTGGTCAAGTGGACTAAGATGATTGGGTAATTTATTTCTATTTTTTCAGTTTCAAGAAAGCACATTTTTTCTTCAGGTGAGCCTTACTGCCTCCGAGTGTCTTATTTATTTTGTAATTAATTTTCGCATTAATTATTCAATCATTAGCCCTTAATTATCTAAAATAAAGTATTAAAAACAGTACTGCCTCTCAGTACTTTGATGAATTTCCTTATTGGCTGCTAGCTTCTACGGGCTTAGTGGCTGCTGTTATTGGCTGCTAGCTTCAGCCTGGTCACTAAACTCTCTATACCGTCTAGTGTTTCTAAAACCAAATACATACACGCATCTCTAGGCGGCACGACTTTAATGATACGAAGTTTGTCTATAGAGTGAGTACCTTTGATGAATGTTTACTTTTGTAGAACTCACCTGACTATCAGTATTTTAAATTATTTATTCCACAGGTGGGTTCAACACAGGTCAAACAGGTAAATAGCTCTCGTTTCCAATGGGAAAACATTGAACTTTTTATACATTTTTAATATTTTAGGTACCAACCTAATCTTTTGCCAACTTCCTACTTTCACACAAGTTGTATAAACATGTAATGCGTCTTTTGTCAATCGCACAGCGTTATGATCATAGTAAACAAAAGCTTAGAAATGAATGACTTATCTCGATATACTATAGAAAATCACAAATGTCGGCTGACCCGTACCACATTGTATGGCTTTGCTCTTTGTATATTCATGAATTTCAGTGGTAAAATTTGTTGAATCGTATGGTTTAGATATCAATTAATAATTTGATATGAAAACATTTGCTTTATTTGATTCTTAATTTTTTCACATTTTACCGGGGCCCATAAGTGTACTCGTTCTTTAAACCACAGCCGCAAATTTTCATATGATTTTATTATTTTTTTTTTTTGCTCACCCGTTGTTTATGATATCATTATAACTAACACCTTGTCTTATGACGTCTATGTAGAATGCATCAGACACATCCACTTTAACGGGATGATTGTTTGTGTCAATTTGAGACACTTCTACTGGTATCTCCAATATATATATATATATTGTACAGATATATTTTACTTTTTATACACGAACAAGATACACTTTTCACCTGAAGTGTCTAACCCTTTCATTTGAAAACTTAACAATTGGCCTGCGCATGACATAATCATTCCTGAAAGTAACATAACACTAGACATAAAAAAATATGATTAATTTGCAATAAATAACATACAGATAGAGTATGATTAATTTCCGGGAACCATCTCTTTTTTCTATCTAATCAGACATCAAAATCAAACACAGAAAACAGATTATTATATTGTCAATTCAAGAAAATAAAACCTGGGAATATTTTGGGAAAAGAAGAAATTTAAAAAAAAGGAATTTTTAATTATACAACTTTAAAATACTTGCTAACCAGACTTTGATATCAACAATTATTATGCTTACTGTTAGTTTGTCACTCTATAACCCATACTCAACTATTTTCGCATAGGGGTATAAGCCCCAATATCACAGTCAGTGATATTGCCCCCCCCCCCCCCCCCCCGAACAGTCCCAACATACACATACAAAGTTGCACACTTTTTATATTAGAATTTTTTATGTAATTGTGCCATAAATATATGGTACAGAGTTTTTGTCAATACGCTTATATTCTTTGAGACATTATGTGTAGTAATGGGGATCAACTGTGACAACAGTAATACAGATTTACACTAAATTAAATTTGAAATTTCTTTGTTTCAGTAAATGAGTTGACAATGATTTACTAATGTTGTTTTCTTTCTCACAGTATACAGACATGCTACATAATATATTTATAAAATATTGTCTGTATCATTATGCTGAAAACAAAACCTACAGTTTAAATCTATGTTTGTAATTAAATTTTATAGAATTTCTAAATTAATGGGGGAAATAAAATATTTTTTTTAGTTTGATTATATTGCTTGTCAAGTTTTAATTATATGATATATAAAACTTCTACTATTGTAGCTAGCTGTCAAGAGTTCCAGGCTTGCGGATGAATAAATAGAAATCCCTTCCATTTCTCCACAGGGTATACATACTTCTAAAGTTTCACATTTTTTAAGCATGCAGGTGTGATTATATTTATTTTTCATCTTGGAAAAGATGAAAGAATGTTTTTTTTTTTTTCATATACTAATTACTTTATCTAGTAAATGTCAGAGGTTTTAATTTCCCAGTAAAGTTTTGTAACACAACTTTGTTTCTATTTAATATCTTGTATATCATGATTTGTTTTGTGTGTGTAATGTCATTTTATTCTACAATGTATTTCATTTAGTAATATCATAGCATTATAATGTGTTGCAGCTATTCCCAAAGAATTGGATATATGGATTCATTCAGGCAGCAAGTTAATCCATCATTTAAGGAAAATGGTATGCTCCATAGTAGCTATTATAAACCAAGCAATAATCCTGGCAAAATCATAAAATATAATAGTAGAATTGCATAAAATTTATTTTTCAATTAATTTTGCATTCAATGCTCAATGTTTCAATACATTGTTTTGAATTTAATACAATTTTAAACACCAATTTACTCTCAATAATGGTATGAATATATGTAAGTAGTATAAGCGGCCTAGCTAGGGCGGAAGTGACGTCATAACCGGAAGTGGTTTAACCGGAAGTGCCCTAACCGGAAGTGGGCGGAAGTGGGCTAGCGGAAGCGGAAGTTGGGTATCTGGACCCTAAGTTGTCTAGCGGAAGCGGAAGTGGGCCTAGCTGAAGCTGAAGTGGCCTAACCAGAAGTGGCCTAGCCTGAAGCCTTCTAGATAGGCGGGTCAACTGAGTGCACTTTTTATGCAAATGAGGTCAAAAAAATGGAGGATTCTGATTGGCTGGGGGGATAGGGGGTTCAACTCAGTACAGTCCTTGGGGGGTAGGGATAGGTGGGGATTCAGTATATAGCTCTAAATATAGTGTTTTACACTTTACTGTAAGGCCCGTGTGCAAAAAAAAAAAATTAGGGTCGTGTGCAAAAAATAGGTTGGACTTACCTATAATTGTGACGTCATCCACTGTATAAATACAATGTGATTATGACGTCACACATTTTCATTCACAGTATAGACAGCCTAGTCTAGCCAGCCTAACCGGTTTGAACTGGTTTTACTGAAATCAATAACAAACCTGGATTTTTTAATTGAAAAAACAAGAACACACAAGACAGATTAGAACACAGATTTTATTCATGATGAAAAAAATACATCCAATTACATTTTCTTTTTCTTGTGTGCCTTTTCTGTAGTCAGGGGTAGTTTCCTCTTGGTTTCCTGAGGGTATTTTTCTTCAGTTTTTTGTATGTCTTTTACCAATACGTAGCATGGATCCATCTGTCTAATTTTCTTATTCTCTCCTGATCCCCCTGGTCCTTCTTTTTTCTGGTAAGTGCTTCCTCCTCCTTCTCTCATTTTATCTTGGCTGATAATAACTTCTAATTTGAATAATTTGCCACGAATCACAGCAAATTCACTGCTGTTATAAGTTTTCAGTTTATTCACCTTGTTATCAAGATCCCTCACCTTGGTGTTCAGTTTATTCAGCTTGTTATCAATAACAGACAGCATGTTAACAATCCCATCCAGAGTTGTATTTAAGATGCCCATATCTTCTTTATCCACATATTCAGGAAAATTATACATGCCCAAATTCAAATCCAAATCCACTGCATCCTGTGAATCTTGCATGGTAGCTCCTACATATCCTTCAGGTGTTACGTAATACTGGGGATTTTCTGAGGTATTCATCATTGCTTCTATTTTTTTTCACCTCTGTCCAGTTTTGAAAAATGTCTTCAAAAAGTCTGATCTTAAAATTTTTCAGTTTTTGTTTTATATACCTGTAAGGACCGTATGCAAAAAAAAAAAAAAAAAAAAAAAATTAGGGGCCGTGTGCACTTTTTACCTGCCTTTTTATACCTGTTACATCATCTGTACGGACCGTGTGCAAAAATACAATACACCTATGTTTTTTATGCTGACTATACAGGTAATACTAAAGGGGGCGTGTGCAAAAGAAATATACCTTTTACCTGCATTTTCTACGAGGGGTAGAAAATGAGAAGAAAAAGTAAAAAATAATTTTACTGTGGCAGGACATAGATGCGATGGAAAAAAAATATTTATTTAATACGGAATGAAATGGGTGGAAATTTCACACAGGTTAGGAAAATCAGTGACTTTTAATACCAACCTCAAAATCAAAATCTACGAATTACTACCCCCTGAAAGACCGGAGAAGTCCCCCCCCCCTGGATGCAATTAATATCATATCGAAATACGATTTCAGAGGAAAATTTTACAGTTAAGGTAGAACCTATGTCGGAGAAGTCTTTGTCACAAGATTTTCAAACTTTTCATAATGATAAATTAGCACTTGCTTATCAATCAGTTGAAAGCATATGACATGTTTCCTTGTTATTAAATGTAGTGCAGCCAGTTAAACATGGAATGATAAATACATATTGCAACTTCACAATTTCAGTAATTTTAGGGGTACTTGTCATGCAAAGAAGACAACAAAATCCCAGAACTGCTTCTTTAAACATCGTTGTTTTTATTGTTTATAAATCGAACAGTATTAAACAATATTTCCCGAGAATAAATTCGTTTTTATTCAATTGACATAAAAGATAAGTCCAAATTTTCAAAACTATAGGCAAATGAACTCTATTTATTTTCAGTCAATTTTCCACCCTACATTTGTAAATATATATCAGAAGTCTTTGTCACAATGTTTTCAATCTTTAATATGATAAAGAACATACCCAAATGATTACAAAAAGTGATTAAAATATATACCTTTCCCCTCTAACTAATGAGAAATAGGTTATTTACCGATACTAATATTCTTGACCTTTTTGCACTTACACGGATTTTTTCATTAAATGACTGTTCTAGGCTACTTTCAGCTTAAAAATGTTTATAAAAATTATACTTTTAATTTAAAAGATTATATCCAATAGAGAAATTGTAATAAAACTCCAAGAATATGAATAAGTAACAAATAATTATGAAAAGGAATGCACATCATTTCATGATAGACATCACAAAATGTACACACAATCTACAACACATACATCTTTGACGTAGACACATTTCATCAAGATATTATACTATTTATTTGGCAACTGACGATTTTTAAAAAAGATTTTGCATTCCTTCAAAATAGTTACATACCATTTACATTATTACAGTTTGTAGTATACATGGCAATTTCATCACACAATATAGTCTTGGATTTGTCAACTTAATTAAGGTCAAAATCTATTAAATGAAAGGTGCCTACAGGTTTTTTTAATTTAAGAAATATACTGTAATTAAGCATTATATTAAAATATATATATAAATCGAATATTAGGAAGATTATTTCGGCATGATTTTAAATTGAATTCTGTGAATTTCGCAGTATTTTCTACCATTTCTATACTGAAGCTGTAAAGTACGGGAAAATACATTGAATCAATTATGACGTCATAATGGATCTAGCACAGGCTAAACACATTCATTAGTTATGATGTCATACGACATAGGTTCTACGTTAAGAACGCTTTTGTTTAGTTTTTAAGAAATAAAATAAAAAATCATGTAATACTACATCACTGTTATGCTATGTTATTGTATGACGTCATCTTTTATACACTCGGGTTCGGGGTTTCCCTTCAATTTCACTTTGTCACTGTGGTGGCGCTGTTTTCCAAAAGCGATTTTTTTGTTTTAGCCAATCACATTTGATTACATGATGGATTGTTGATGTTTTGCCGCGATATTACTATCGTCTGCTATTGTGTATAAATACAGACCTTCCGAGCGCTTAGTATCATTCCTTCGTGGCTGATTTGTTTGGTTGACTAAATAGAAGAAAGAAGTGGAAAAGAGAGATGGAAACCTTATTTACTGAGGAGATTTTCATCATCCCCGGTATTGCAGTCGAACATAATGTGATTGTTATGAGACTAGACAATGGAGAGGAAATATCAAGATTCAATATGATGAGGATCCAACTCAACACAGAGCTACAGAGTACGACCAGGAGGGCGCACCCCTATACTAGGATAAGAGAAAGGAGATCTTCAAAACGACCACCCCCGCCCAGACCTGCTGCTCCCACCCCCCAGGTACAGGCCAGGAATCAAGGGAGAATTCCCACCTGGGGCTTCCGGGTCCCGACCCAGAGGATTTTTTGTACTTTGTGCATGACTGAAGAGGAGGAGAACAACTACTGCTGTAGTCGCTGTATTCAGCGACCTTCATGCCTTTTTTTGTACAGCCCGTGTGATTGAACAGGGGATGGCCTGCCCCCTCTGTAGGAACCAATGTCGTCTCTTAGTCCCTCTATCCCAGAGAGCGGAATTTGACAGAGAAGAGAGTTCTTCGGATAAAGAAGATGAGCAAAACGTAGGGGCCATGGTCCAACGACTCTTAGCCGCTAAGGGACCCATCTCAACCCCGCCTTGAAAACAAAACCATGAAAAAACAAAAAAAAAATTAAAAAAACAAAAAATTCCAAAAAAAGGCCCTTTTAAGGGCAGCCCAATTGTTTCGAAAAGATGCTTTCATATACAAGAGGTTAATGA
>NW_026936835.1:0-7473 GCF_032062105.1 Saccostrea cuccullata
TTGAAAAACATGGATATATATGTTTTTTGTTTGAGTATAACATAATTTTTTACTCTCAATTTTTGGTAGGAGTATGAATTAGGAGTATATGGAGTATAATTTATAGTAGTAATTTGAATTTTAGTTATAATACCTTCGAGGACAGGTGGTTATAGATACATGTAGATGTTTAATATTATGTATTTTCTTTCTTCTAAAACCTTTGGAAACGGGATAAGATAGCCAGATATAACACATGGATTTACATCTTTTTCAGGAGTAGCCATGAAAATGGCCGGGGCATACGGCATTCAAGGTTTGTATATTTGTAACGCTACAATTCTGTCATTTAACAGTTTCTACAATATTTTCAACAGTTTACATATTTTTAAAATTTTAATTCCGGGACGTTAAATGCTGTCCCGTGTCAAGGATGACAACCCCATGCCACGTAAAAGATCGTCTCTCTGGGATGTTGCTAAAACGCGGAACGGAACGGAAAACGGAATACATGTGTATATCGTTTTTGATTAAATCACAGGGACTTGCTTCCGGCGTGTAATAATTATTTATTGAAAAAATCATATACCGTAATATAAAACTACACAAGGGAGGACGCCATTTTGGACCCCTTCCTCGCTTCAACCTCTGTTTTCGTTATATTTTGCCATATTTTACTGACTCACCGCCACGGATCTGTCAAGAAATGATTATTCTAAGACCTTTTGCTGAAATTTCCCCCTTGGAGCCTCTTCAATACACATTTCAGACTAAAAATAATCCAAATTCGCTCGATAGGACAGTTGGTATGGACAGAAAGCGAAAGTAACCTCGGCGTTTTACATTCGAATACGGAATTAGAACGCGGTTTAAATTAGCAGTTGTTTTCAATAGTGGAAAAACCCCGAGGTAACCGAATGTGTTTTCACTTTCTGTCCATACCAACTGTCCTATCGAGCGAGTTTGGATTATTTTTAGTCTGAAATGTGTATTGAAGAGGCTCCAAGGGGGAAATTTCAGCATAAGGTCTTAGAATAATCATTTCTTGAAAGATCCGTGGCGGTGAGTCAGTAAAATATGGCAAAATATAACGAAAACAGAGGTTGAAGCGAGGAAGGGGTCCAAAATGGCGTCCTCCCTTGTATAGTTTTATTATTACGGTATATGATTTTTTTAAATAAATAATTATTACACGCCGGGAGCAAGTCCCTGTGATTAAATCACTTGAAACACGCAAATTTTATCATAAAAAATATATATTATATACACATTCAATCCCTTTTTAATAAAACAAGTTGATTTAATCATGTTCAGCCTCTTATTCATGAAAATTGCTGACATTGCAGTGACATGAATAGAATTTGGAAGTGTGGTGGTGGTGGGGATTACACTTATCTGAAAAGAATTTGACAATCGAAAAAAAAGACAAATGTACGTATGATTGGTAGGGGGAATCAGGTCCTACTCCAATGCCTTTCATTAATTGTTTTGTAGACCTACTTTCTACATTATAATTACATTAACAACAAGATGTGTTTGTGAAACACTATGCGCCCGGCGGCAACAGTTAAAAACATATTTTTAGCTTATAGGTCACAGTCAAGGTCACAAGGTCATTAATCTTGTTGTCATTTGAAAGAACTTGATTAGTGAAGTATGCATACCAAATATGAAGTCTATCTCTCATGGTTCAAAAGTAATGGTGAAGGTTCAAAAAAACTATTTTTAGCATATACGACACAGTCAAGGTCACAAGGTCATTGACCTTTGCGTCATGTAAAAGGGCTTAATAAGTGGAGTACGCATGTCAAAAATTAAGTCTCTATCTTTCTTCGTTCAAAAATTATGGCGAAGGTAAACGTTTGCAGACAAAAAAGCTGTATTTAGCCTATAGGTCGCAGTCAAGGTCACAAGGTCATTGATCATAGTGCCATTTGAAAGAGCTTTATCAGTGGTGTTTGCATACTAAATATAAAGTCTCTATCTTTTATGTTTCAAAAGTTATGGCGAAGGTTAAAGTTTGCAGAAAAAATATTTTTGGCATATACATGTAGGTCACAGTCAGGGTCACAAGGTCCTTGACCTTGGTGTCATTTGAAAGAGCTTAATTAGTGGAGTAAGCATACCAAATATGAAGTCTCTTTCATTCATGGTTCAAAAGTTATGGCAAAGGTTAAAGTTTGCAGACAAACAGAACAAAAATAATATATGCCTCGGATCTTTCGATGCGGGCGCATTAAAAGGTTATGTATGGAAAAAAAGGTGTAGGGCCAAATATTTGATACATGTACAGTCTCGGGTCAAAAGTATTCGTAAAAAATGGCCTACTTTTTCACTGCCGCGGTTCGCTTCCCATTTCAGCGTCGTTCTTGACGCACAAATTAGATTTATCCCTCTTACTACGTACAAATATACACAAGAACATGACAGATCACGTGGCTTTGTTATGACGTATTTTGTCGTCTGCAAATGTTTTGTTTCCGCTTTAAAAACAAATGGGTAGGAAAGGATTTGAACTGTGTGCGTCCGAGAAAGAAAGTATTCTATCGTTGTCTAAAGCTGATATAAAGTTAAAGGAAATATCAGAGATAACAGGAAGACCTATATCTACAATATGCAGTTTTTTAAAGCGACAACAAAGACGTGGAAATGCAGAAAACAGGGATCGAAGTGGCAGACCGTGTAAGTGTAGTGTCCAAGGGGAAAGGCAACTTATTCGACTTGTGAAAAATAATCGTCGAAGGACGTTGACAGAATTAACGAATGTTACCAATGAAAATGGAGCTAGTAGACTGTCAGAAAGTACCGTGAAAAGAATTTTGAGAAAAGGGGGATACCGGAGGAGGCTTGTAAAGAAAAAACTTCGGATTCGTGAAGTGAACAAGAAACCAGAAGTCTCTGTCGAGACTGTAGCTCTACTGGTTTATACTTAAAACAAGGAAGAAAAAAGTAGCAGTTGGAATTTGAAACTTTAAAACAGCAATAAATAGAAAATTGATCCTTGTCAGTCATCAAAATTAAAACTGATGCACAGAATTATGTATCTTAGTGTAGTCTACTTGTGTGCAAAGTTATATTGAAATCGGACCAAAACTGTAGGAGGAGTAGCATTTTGAAAGAATTTCACAGAAATTTCTATTTTAAGTAACCATGGCAACACCGTTCATCGAAATCAAAAACCGATGCACAGAATTATGTATCCTAGTGTAGTCTACTTGTGTGCCAAGTTATATTGAAATCGGACCAAAACTGTAGAAGGAGTAGCATTTTGAAAGCATTTCACAGAAATTTCTATTTTTAGTAACCACGGCAACACCGTTCATCAAAATCAGAAACCAATGCACAGAATTATGTATCTTATTGCAGTCTACTTGTGTGCCAAGTTATATTGAAATCGTACCCAAATTGTAGGAGGAGTAGCATTTTGAAAGCATTTCACAGAAATTTCTATTTTTAGAAACAACGACAACACCGTTCATCAAAATCAGCAACCAATGCACAGAATTATGTATCTTAGTGTAGTCTACTTGTGTGCCAAATTATATTGAAATCGGACCAAAACTGTAGGAGGAGTAGCATTTTGAAAGCATTTCACAGAAATTTCTATTTTTAGTAACCATGGCAACACCGTTCATCGAAATCAAAAACCGATGCACAGAATTATGTATCTTAGTGTAGTCTACTTGTGTGCCAAGTTATACTGAAATTAGACCAAAACTGTAGGAGGAGTAGTGTTTTGAAAGAATTTCACAGAAATTTCTATTTTTAGTAACCACGGCAACACCGTTCATCGAAATCAAAAACCGATACACAGAATTATGTATATTAGTGTAGTCTACCTGTATGCCAAGTTATATTGAAATCAGACCAAAACTGTAGGAGGAGTAGCATTTTGAAAAATTGTTTACAGACAGACAGACAGACGGACGGACGGACGCCGGACGCATTACTATCGCATAAGCTCTTCTGGTCTCTGACCAGTAGAGCTAAAAACGATTAATTGGTGTAAACAATACAGACACGAAACTGTCGATGGATTTTGGAATAAAATAATATTCAGTGATGAGTGTAAGGTGATGATTGATGGAGAACAACGCGTGTATGTGTGGCGGAAGGACGGCGAAGAATGGGACGCCCGTTGTGTTGCACCCCCTTCTGGACGGCGCCTTGATTTGATGGTGTGGGGATGTATAACAGCTTATGGTGTAGGTATACTTTAAATGTTGTTGACGGTAAAATTAATGCCGAAAAATATATTGAAATCATCAATAGCAATTTATGGCCTGTTGTAGCCAGGCATTTCCCTAACAATCGGTATATGTTTCAAGACGACAATGCATCTGTGCATAGAGCAAGAGTAGTGAAAGATTTCGTGACTAGAGAGGGAATAACAACACTTGAATGGCCAGCCCAAAGTCCTGACTTAAATATTATCGAAAATTGCTGGAAAAAAATGAAACACGAACTTAATATAAATGTTCATAACCTGAGGACCAACGATGACCTTGCAGTAGCCGTTCGACAGGCCTGGGAAAACATCCCGCTTCAATTCATTCAAAGGCTATACCAGTCGATTCCAAGAAGAATTAAAGCAGTGATCAAGTCAAAAGACTGTCTTACGAAATATTAAGATTGGTACAGATTCAGTTAGGTTAAAAATTTGATGAAACTAAGGTGACCTAGTTTTGTTTACATCGCCGCCATTTTGTTTTTTTTACGAATACTTATGACCCGAGACTGTATCTAGATTTATCCCATTGATATAGCTCATGTGATATCGTTTTGTATCCCACTGCAGTTGTGATGTCACAATGGGTTTTGCGTTAGCCTAATGAAGTAAAACAAGCTAATTCAGAGAATTTGTGTCCCCCGCTTAGGGAAAAAGTAAACCATAAGCAGTTCGGGAGGGGGGGGGGGGTCGGATCCCCCTGACTGAATTTGTAGAATTATTAAATGTATCATGAATACTAAAGTAAATAAAATATGCCAATATGGATATAAAGATTTGATTGCTTATTCTTTGTTATGTGTATAGAAGATTTTTTTATGTGGAATATTTATCACACTGTAATGATGATTTTATGAGTTTGTACAAGCCAGACCTTATATTTTTTTCTTTTCACATGCTGAATACTATTATTTAGTAAAAAAAAAAGTATTTCGGAAAAAAAAAAGAAAATGGATCGCCCGGGATTCGATTCCGGGACCTCTCACATGTGAAGCGAGAGACTTACCACTATACCTCGGAACCGCTTTAAACTGGCAAAAATCATAATTATGCAAATATGAAGTCACATACATGTATATATTCACGTTCGATATTGTCAAAATTTTACACAGTGCATGGTGTCTAATTTAACCTTTACTAAACAGTTCTAATAGATGTAATAAGAATATAAAGTCCTCCGAGAACCTGTTTGATATGTAATAACTCTGCTCATGCCCCTGTGCTAAAAATAGCGACATGTAATAAATAAGTACTAATAAAACAAACGGGGCGGGACACTTTGAGAGGGATGAGAAGGTCCTAGGGAGTTTTGGTATAAAATTACATTGCAAAATCTCAAAATCTTCTTGAAATATTGCCCGGAAAGGATAGTGTTAGACACAGACAGAATGTATAAATTTACGACCTTGAACTTTTTGACCTCAAAATCAATAGGGGTCTTCCTTAGGCCACAGGGAGTTGTTATGTAAAATTTCATTGCAAAAGCTCAAAGGGTTCTCGAGATATCCCGCGGAAACGAAAGTGTTATAACAGACAGAATTTGCGAATTTATGACCTTTGACCTTTTGACCTCAAAATCAATAGGGTTCTTCTTTTGTCCATAGGGAGTTGCTATGCAAAATTTCATTGCGAAAGCTCAAAGGGTTCTCAAGATATTGCATGGAAAAGAAAGCGTTACAGACAGACAGAAAGACGGACGGACAGACCCAAATTAATATATATCCCCCACTTTTCAAGCGGGGGACAATAAAGTGGAGTCCTTTATATACAAAAACTGTGTAAAACATTGATTGTGAAATATTAAAAATGGGATAAAAAGAATCTCCCATGATCATCACGGGAGATCCTGTCGTACATGTAAGTTTACATCGTTACGTTTTAATTATTTCAGATCTGTTTAAGATGATACCAGTCGAAGGAACTGCAGAGTGTCTACGTAAGTGAAATTTAGGGGGAAAAAAGAATTAAAACCTATCATCAGGTTTACATAAAATGAAAAATGTTCTTTTTTTAATTAATATTTTCCCTTATAGATACGAAAGCACTTTTCAGACTTTGGAGTGTCAACCATAAAACGACAGGTGTGTATACATGTACTTTTAAATTCATTATAAATTGAACAAAAAAAATTATTTGAAAATTTGAATATAAAAGCCTTAGTTATCTTTTTGTGAAAATTCATTTTATCAATATTTCAGCTTTGCAAACTCTTTATGAGTATATAGTTGCACACATCAATGCCCCTAAGCGGCTATGCTGCATGCCAGGTAAATTTAAAATCTTATATAAGTATTAAATGTTACGAACCCCTGGACTCCAGGCAAACTGTTATTCTGCATTCCTTCACATCGAAGAAAAATGTTACTCGAGGGTCAGAAATAGGTGTCAAAATTACCCTGGACCTTAATTGATCCTTGCTTTTCCTTTCACCTGTAATATTATTCCCCCAGACGATAACAACGACGTTTGCAATGAATATGAAACATGATTGTACTTAGACCGCGTACGTTGTAAATTTTGTAATATAGTTAGTATCTTAACTTATAATGTCATATGAAGATAAAGAAAAGAAAATATTTTGACAACTTTATTCTTAAAGATACTTGAGTGACAAACTTCCCCCTCATTGTGATAAGTAGCCAAGTTCGTTGTTATAAAATATTTTTTGAGTTAAATAATGTTATATGCGTTATTTTTCATATTCATGAAACAGGATTTCGTTCTGACAATTTGGAAGCATTTGTTGGTGGAATGAGATGGATTCCAAACAGTTAAGTTAATATTTTTATATATTTAGATTCAAAATCAGAATGATTTCAAATTTACTAAGTTTTTTAAAACTTTCATTTGAACTGTATAAATATCTGATAACTTGTAATTAACTTTTTACTGAAACACAGTTGGACGAATGATGAAGCGTGTAGACTTCAGTTGTCAGCAATGCAAGGAATACCTCGCTTTCGTAATGGAAAGTAAGTCTTTTAATCAGTTAACAAATTTCTTCTTCACTTTATTTTCCCTGCTTAGTTCTGTGTATCTGTAAAGATTCTTCAATTAAAAGATACGATCTTCAATGAATGATACCTCTAGAATATTATTATTCACATTATATATAAAAAAAAATTAGTGAGGTGAAGTTAACGAACAGTATTTTAGTTAATAAGTCAATACAAACTTTAAAGCAGCGCAAACAGGGACTTCATAACTTCAAGAGGTTGGATCAGGTGCCATGGAGGAGTGAGCATCACATGCCAACTGGTCACAAC
>NW_026936836.1:0-17500 GCF_032062105.1 Saccostrea cuccullata
GGGAAGTTTATCAGTACGAAGGATTCCATACACCGAGGAAACGGATACGATGAAAACCAGGAAGATAGTGATGACGAGGATTCATACACCGAGGAAACGAATGACGATGAAGACCATGAACGTTGTGATGACGAGGATGATGCTGGTAGTTTTATTATTATAGCTTCAACTTAATTACATACAAACAAAATTTTTTTAATGTTCCAATTATTCATAAAACTTTGATATCTAACATAGTACATGTAATAGTTGTAAATATGATTTTCTTAAATTAGTTAAAAAAAAATTCTACATCATAAAACAGTAATATAGTAAAGTAATTGTTTGCTTTCAATTTTTTTCTAGATCGTAGTCTCTTGTACTATATTGTGTCATCAGTTTATGAAACAGAAAGAGTTTATCATGATTCAGACAGAATTGATTTAAACAGCGATGACTGGTATGAGAAACTTACAGACATCCGACAGACGTATAAAATGAAACACAGATCAAGAGAGAGGACGTTCTTGCTATTAAATCAATGACTAAAACATCTAGACTAGTAAAAATGGAGAGACAATTGTATCATGTGATATTGATTCCATTGGTGTCGAGAAAGATGACAGGGTTTACAATTGTCTGACATTCAATAAAAATTATTTAAAATTCGTGAAGGAGACACCGTCAGAGTATTTGCCAATATGCCTTGAGTTAGTGCCAAAGATAGATGAAAAAATATTGGGTAGCTTTGCGATATCTGATATTGTCTTGAAATTAGGATTAAAGTTTCTTCACCTTTTTCCGTACAATAACAAATTTAAGGAAAAATATGACAGAGGTTTAGATATCTGTAAGTATTTATTTTTTCCAGCGCATAACATTCATGTTAAAGGTACATGTATAGTTAATACCTATTTTATCTAATTATTATATTTGAATTTTAAAACATAATTATCTAACTATTCCAAAATATTCAAAAGGATAATACTGTTTTAGTGAATCTTCCTTATGCTGTAAACTGCATGATATGGTTCGATGAACCTCCTTATGATAGTACGTTCAGTGATTTCAAAGAATATGTGGATGAGATCATGAAACGTGAAAACAAATCCTTACAGACATTGAATTTGAACAGTCTCCTGGGCTCATACCTTATTGGACGAGATACAGGCAAGGAGCTAGGTAATGATTTCAGTTGAAAAGGATATGTCTATCATTCTTTGAAAGATGAAGTTTCACAAATGCAATGATGAGAGCAAACAGGAAGTAATTATTGAAATGTGGAACCCCGTATTATATAAACTATTATTGTGTATCAACCACAAACCACGTTATCCCTGTTTTTTAACTTCTCAACCTTTTTTTCCTTGTCAAATGGAAGGAAATCGAATAATGCACCATCACAGTAAATTTATCTTTCCCAATTTTTTATTTTTTAATGATATTAAATTTAAGAGGTAAGCTTCTTCCCTTTGGTGACAATATTTAATTCAAACATATGTATAACAGAGAGAATATTTTTGTAAATACAAGTTTTAAAAATATCACGGGGTTCCACACGTTAATCATGTTAATGCATTACTCACTTTGTTTGCTCTAACCATTGCAGTTGTGAAATATATATTTTCAAAGAGAATGACCTATCAATGCATAAATAAAGGAACACATATTAAAGCTTGCATATATTAGAAACTGAACGATTTGTTTTACAGAGGAAATAAATACGCTGTATCAAGGCATCCCAATACCTGGCTCTGTAAAATCTTTTTTTTTTTTAATTTTGCTGCTTAAAGATTTTAATCCCACATAGAATTTATTCTTAAACTTCAATTTGTGTTTCTTTACATAAGAATTGATATAGTAAGGTACTAAATAATTCCTAAATTGGATTAAAATTAACTAACATATTTGTTCTAAACATCTTTTGATCTTGAATAGATTAGTTTGTTTTATCTTGATAATTTTCACATATTCATTTGCCATAAATACTCATAATAATCTATTCGAAATCATTAAACACCTTTGCAATGGTGTTAAAACGAAAGGGGCATCCAAAATATGATACAGAAGATGAATAATTTTTTATCTTTGGCATTTACTTTATTTGGCAAAGCTGGTTAGATATAAAGAATGAAGTATTTAGATTCATCCACACAGAATTCTACACGTCTTGATTATTTATCAATACCGCCCGTCTTTTTACTCCCTCCCATTAACTATAAAATTACTCTACTTTTATTTTTTTCAATTTTTTTTTACCAAAAAAGATGAAATTGCTTTACTCGGTTTCTCAGAAGTTATAATCCATGATTATATTACGACCCACTGTTACCGAATTGCAGATCATGTTTGTATGTTTATCTTTGAAAATGCACTAGTTTATGAATTTATATGTAACATTATTATAAATGTGTTAGTTCAAATGCACACATATTTTATAAAAATTATTTTTTCTTTCTTTAAGATGTCGCTTTTTTTTAGGAAATTTAATAACATGATCTGACAGAATTTCACGTAAGGCGCAGAATGCTTGTTTACGTCTTGATTTTAGAAACATTTTGATATTCACATAGGATACCTACTTTTACAAGCAATATTTAAAAAAAATAACTTCTTAGATTTTTTAACAAAAAAAAAAAGGATTTGTTGTTCTAAACTATGCATTTAAATCATGTAAGCTATCTAATAAACCTGTATGTTTGCAACACAAGAATTTCTAGACATCGAGTCTCAATTATTATATATCGACAACCACCCTTATATCTTGACATTTTCCGATCTTCTCAACGATATCGAGATTACGAAATTTACCTGCACTTTTAAATCGAAAGAAAGAAATCAAATATTATATAGCAATTTGCTTTCATTATATTTTCTGCTTCTGTGTACTGAATGAAAAAGTGAAATTGAAAAATAATGATCGGAAATCAAATTCAAAGATTAAAAGAAAAGAAACCATATACATGTACATTGACACTTATTAAATGAATGTTGCGGTACCTTTGTGTGAAAATGATCAATGAAAATCATAAAATAGATAAATTACACATAAAAGAGGGACTGATTTTAAGTTTCTGAAAAAAATCAAATTCACATAAAATCATTTATAATGATAAACCATTTTTATTTCAGCATTGGATCACCTCGTACTTTCTCATACAAAGTGGAGCATTCTGGTTTCTATTCTGATGTCAGAGAGTTACAGTTTGTCATTAAGATCACAGTGGGAAGAAAGATTTACAAAACTTCAAAGTGCTTTCCCGTTATTAACCTGCGAGTCAAGAATTGTAGAAAAAGATATCGCTGAATTGACTGATATTTATAAAGTGTTGAAGAAGGAGAACAACTCAGTCAGTTTTATATCAGATGATGTCCGCCATCAGGTGATGAGTTACTTCGTGAAGAATTGTCTGATAACTGATGAGGACTACGAAAATTATATCAAGTTGTCGTCACTGGAGTCGTTATTCGAGTACGTACTACCGTGGTGGTATGTTAATTATGATGAAATGTACACTTGGCTAGATAGATATGTGTTCCTACCGGAGAGTTTAGAGAATTTATATTGCCAAAGACTTGGATTAGATTCCTTACGTCATCAAATGGTGGAGTGGAATGATTCGAGTTTAGATAGAACTGAAACAGTCAAAGAGGTACTTCGAAAAAATTGTGAGTAACACTGTTTCATTGTAATAATAAAAAAATGATCAACATTAGCTTTAAAATTTTTTTAAAAAATCATTAAACATTTAAAAGATAAAATCTTAAATTTATACATTAAAGACAGTTTTCTTTTTACTTTAAGATTAAAAAAAAAATATATGACATGTTTCATACTTATTCATGTCTTATTCTGTTATACTGTAAACCTTTTAACAACAACATCTAAAGATAAAGTTTATTGTTAAGAAAGCTTATGATTTTGTTTCTTTCACAGAAAATCCTCTCGATATTTAGTTACATTTTATAAGGTCCAACCCTCTATTACGTTTTGAGGCACATGCACCCATCTTTTATATCCAACTCCTTGTATACCACTGAATGAAATTCAATGAGTCTTTTTACATTCAAAGTTAACATACCGGAGGAAATATTTGATTGGGGATATGACGCACGATGTAGATACATAAAATGTGCTAAAGGGGAACGAAGACAGTACACAGAGCTCGTGCAATGATTGTTGGATGCGCAGGTGCTGGGAAAACTACCCTTCTAAAACGACTACAGAAGCTAGGATTAGAGGAATTACTGAAGGTGCGCTCCACTGTTGGACTTGAGGTTCATGAGGACATGTTTGAACTGGATGATGACTCTTCTTTAAGAGGTTTGTGTAAAATGTTTTTTTTTTTGCTTTCTTTATTACGTGTGTAAATGGAGTTAACAATGGAATCATCTCCTGAAAAAAAAGTATTTCTGACCAGATTTTTTTTATTTAGGCAATATTGCAAATATATGCTTTACCAAAAAAAAAACAACATTTTTTTGTTTTTGTAAATAATCGTATAAAGTGTGTTCATGGAGACATGAGAAAATGTAACACCGTAAATCTTGAAATTTTAAAGTCAATTTTATTTTGCAAATTCGGTTCAAAATGCAGTTGAATTATTTTTACGCTTCAAAATTTTGCGTTTGAAAACTGCTTTATTTACATTTTCTTATTGGTAATTTATTTTTTAGAAAAATATTTTTGCGAATGCAATAAACTCGCAAGCTAAATATTATCTACTGCAAAAATTTCCAGATCACGATAGTTATCTGAATATATAGATAAAGGATCCAAATGCTCATTTTTTTTTAAATGTAGCATTAGCTGCATATTGTTTTACATCCCTAAACATTAGTTTCACATCTCAAAACGTTAGTTCTATTTAATTTTTATTTCAAAAAGCAGAGATCAGAAAACATTATGCTATAATAAGATGTACGCCGTCTGCTCTAGCTGTCTTATGGCCTGTAAACTACTCTTTATTTTAAGATACCGTATAAGTAGAAATTTTAGCGAGACGCAAATTTAGCGATTGACCTTAAAAATCGGTATTTTAATTTTAGCGAGAAGCAATTTTAGCGAATTTGAAATGCTTACTTTAGAAGCTATAGCAACTTCAACGCAATTAATTTTTTGCGATATTTAATTTTCACAATATCAGCACCCTCGCTAATAATGCCAAAATTAAATCCTCGCTAAAAATTCTACTTATACGGTAATACCCCAACATAATTGGCGCAATGTTAATATTACTACACTGTACGTTTGCCTAATCTCAAATAAGATACACAAATTTGTTCATTTTATAATGTACTGAGCCTTGATACATAGTGACTAGAATTTAAAATCTTTAAAAATCGCTACCTTCTTTGCAGTTTTACATTTAAAATCCAAATAACCGGCTAAAAATTAATACACTTTAAAAATATCCATAACTCGATCTGCTTATCTGTTAAAATCTATTTCAATTGTAGCTAAAAATACAAATATCTGTGAAATTTACTACCTTCCGCCCTATTCTGATTTCAATATGAAATATTTTTTTACATAAGTGCTGAAAAGTACACAATACTGAGATACGTTGTTATGCCCTCGGATCAAAAGATTGGGGGTATATTGTTTTTGTCCAGTCTGTCTGTCTGTTTGTCCCACTACTTTAACCTATAGCCCATAACTATTGAGTGGTTGGAGCTATATGGCTTTCATAATTCATAGGTGTGTTACTTGTGACATGAGCTCTCTTTGGGTACCACCAAATTTGACCTCTTGACCTTGACCTTGGAGTTCGACCTACATTTATTCTATTTGTTTTCAACTTTAACCTTCGCCATAACTTTTGAACAGATCGAGATAGAGACTTCATATTTAAAATGCATACTCCACTAAATAAGCACTTTTAACTGACACCAAGGACAATGACCTTTAACATTATGACTGTGGCCTATATGCTAAAAATAGATTTTCAAACTTTTGGTATAACTTTTGAACCGTAGGAGACAGGGACTTTATACTGGCAGAGATTTTCCACTACACCATGTAGGGCCGAATATGGGCCCCATTCCCAATTGTAAAACCCCTCCCTTTTTCCCAAAAATGAACTCAATTTTTGAAAGAAGAACTCAAGAAGGTAACCTGAACATAATTCACAACGTACAAACATGTTTAGGTTTGGAAATATGAATGAAATGAACAAAATTTTGAAGAATCTAGGGGAAAACTTCATTATATTGATCAATTCTCTGATCAATAGTTCTGAAACACTAGGTAAAAGATCAATTTTTATTCATCTTAAGTATTTATTTCTTGAAAAACATCATGCAATAAAATTTCCCAATAAGTGATAAAATGTCATTAAGGAATTTCCACCCTCACAATTTTATAGGTTCAAATATAAAAACTGCATTTATTTTCATTCAATATACTTTAAACTTTCCATTTTATGCAAAAAAATGTATAGGTCACCATATTATTTAAGATGGGAAACAAAAATAAACAGAAGTTTATGTCAACATAAAAAATTAAACATTTTGTATTAAGAAAAATATGTAGAAACTGGTTAAAATGCATAATTCTGATGCTGAGACAGTGAGTGTTCCTAAATACTTCCTACTTAAAAGATACTTTTGAATTGTAAATATCAGGTAAAATATTTAACAGAAAAGCAAATGCCTGAATGAAGAGACCTTAGAAGGAGTTGTTGCCCTTGTAAACATTTTTCAAATATTGAATAATTGATTAAATATAGAAAATATGCATTTTCTAAATTCTTTTAACTATACAATATTTATCATTACACCTCTTGTAAAGTTTTCTTCCAAGAGATATTTTTCTATAAGGTATGAATTTAAGTTAATTACAGTTTTTGAAAAACCCTATGACATCATAGGAGGGTGGAATTACCTTAAATTCCCAATTCCAAGGGCCTGGGCCCCATTCCCAAAAGTGAGTGGAAAATCCTTGCTTGGTATGCCTATTTCACTAATTAAGTGCTTTCAAATGACACTGAGGTCAATGACCTTGTGACCTTGACTGTAACCTTTATGCTATGAATAGCTTTTTCAAACTTTGTTACCGCCGGGGGCATGTGTGACTCACAAACACATCTTGTTTTTTATATTGTTTGCTGACTACACTAAGATTTGATATTCTTTAAATCAGTATATGATACTTATAAACAACGTTGCAAGAAGGGCTACCAAAACAGAAATTTCATACATATAAATTTCTTTGCAAAATGCTACATATCCTACCGTTTTTCTTCAATTTCATAAAAACCTTTCTCAATATTCAGTAAACGTCACCAATATACAGTCGTATCTCTTTTTAGTATAAGCACATGGTGTTACTCTGCTTACTATTTGTAGAAATTTGAAATGCGCCCAAAAGGCTATTGCTTCTATAACTTTTGTCTAATTGCTGTCAAATTGACGCCAAGAGACTTAAGGTGAAACACAATAGATAGGCTAGATTGTTTTCTCAAATTCAATTTTTCTGAAACTTTGATATTTTGTTCTACGAGACAGAATATCTATTTCTATATGATATGAAAGAAATTCAACCACGCATATTTTGCCCACATAGTCTGAAATATGGCTGATCAGACCCCCGTAAGAAGATTATGAAGTCAGACCTTTGACTTGAGAATGAACCTTATTTTAGAAATATCAATTGATCTTTTTCAAATTTGTGTAATACTTTTTTTTATAAACATAATCTTTTTGTTACTTTAAATCGGTTAGTCAAATTAATACTGGAAAATCTAAGTAAAATATTCAGTAAAAAACATAAAAAGCGTTGGAATATATAATTTATATGTAAATATCTGACGGATTATGCTACGTTCCCACTGTCGTGCGGTCAGTTACGCACGTCACGATAGATCAATCGTAGTTGATCGCGGAGTTTATTGAATTTTATGCCAAGATACGAAGAGATGCGTATAGGTGCGTTTTCATACGTTTCGTTACGCTTTTATGCGCTATGCCCCCGATGGATAAATTTCATGTGATGCGTTCTCTGATGATCTGACTACCGTTCGGATAAGATGAAATACGTTTCAATAGGATTATCAAGATTTAGTCGAAAAAGGACCTCAATCTGTCACGAATATCACGATTCGAGTTCTCGATTAGAAAGGATCTCCTACGTTTTAATACGTACTCATACGGTATAATACGTTCATTGCGCTCTCTTGCGCTAATGTACGATAGAATAACACGTTCATTGCAATGTCTTTCACGATCAGGATCAAGATAGAACACGCTTTGAGCTACGATTGTACCCCGACAGACATATAAAAATCTGGTTATACTGAGTCCATTATATTTTATCTCTTGAAATTAAACAAAACATAAACATACAATCAATAATAATGGCAGAAGTAAAGGTTGATGAAAACTTCATAAACGTGGTGTTTGTAGTGTAACTATGGCCATATGTTATTGCTGTCAAAGTAGGGTAAAAGAGCAGTATAACTATCTCTTATCTTTTCACTGATGTTGCCTCTGATCGAACGGGTTCAAGTTCAAAAGAAGTAGGAACTCCCCTCTTTCTATTTTGTACTTGTTTTATGTGGCATCTTTAAAATATTTTTCAAAACGTAGACATTTTCCAATCGGAAAAAACGCGTTCAATTTTCCGTTATTTTTGCAAGCTTTTATTACTCGTACTATAGCGTGATTGTCCGCAACAAAGCGTTAACACTCGTGTCTAATGGCGTTAACTCTCATATGTCCGTATCAAATCGTCTTTGAGCGGGAAAGAACCGTGTCAGCACGTGAGCAGATGGCCACGCAAAGCGTCACAGATAGTGACAGAACGTGAGATATCGCAACGAATCGCCTTTCAGCGGGATATCTGTCCTTTCCGAGATTGATCCCGATGATCACGATATACAAGCCAGATTAGTTACTTTTTAGTTCACCTGAGCCGAAGGCTCAAGAGTGAGCTTTTCTGATCACAATTTGTCCGGCGTCCGTCTGTCTGTCTGTCTGTCCGTCTGTCTGTCCGTCTGTCTGTAAACTTTTCACATTTTCGACTTCTTCTCAAGAACCGCTGGGCCAATTTCAACCAAACTTGCCACAAAGCATCCTTGGGTGAAGGGGATTCAAGTTTGTTCAAATGAAGGGCCAGGCCCTCATTCAAGGGGAGATAATTGCGAATTAATGAAAATTTGGTTACAAGTTTTAAAAATCTTCTTCTCAAGAGCCACTGTGCCAGGAAAGATCAAACTTATGGGGAAACATCCTCAGGTAGTGTAGATTCAAGTTTGTTCAAATCATGACCCCCGGGGGTAGGGCGGGGCCAAAATGGCCGACCAAAGTTTTACATAGAAATTCTAGGAAAATTCTTTAAAAATCTTCTTCTCAAGAATAGCAAAGCCATAATTGATCATATTCATATGGAAACATCCTCACGTAGTGTAGATTCAAGTTTGTTCAAATCATGACCCCTGGGGGTAGGGCGGGGCCAAAATGGCTGACCAAAGTTTTACATAGAAATATATAGGAAACTTTTCACATTTTAAACTATACTCTAAAACTACTGGGCAAATTCCAATCAAACTTGCCACAAATTATCCTTATGTAAAGGGGATTCAAGTTTGTTCAAATGAAGGGCCACGCCCTCTCTCAAGGGGAGATAATTATGAATTAGTGTAAAATTTATGTTATCTTTTAAAAACTCTTCTTCTCAAGAGCCACTGGTCCAGAAAGGATGAAAGTAATGTGAAAGTTTTATTTACAAAGTCTAGATTCTAGTTTGTTCAAATTATGACCCCCAGGGGTTGGACGGGGCCACAATATAGGGAATCAAAATTTTATGTAGAAATATATAGGCACAACATTCAAAAATCTTGTTCTCAAAAATTACTAGCCAGAAAAGCTGAAACTTATGTGGAAGCATTTTCAGATAGTTCAGATTCAAATAAATTCAAATCATAACACCCAGGAGTTGGGATGGGTCGTAAAAGATTATGGCCTTGAAAAGGGGGGGGGGGGCAATGTGATAAATGGTATTATTCTGGAAAAAAATAAATAAATAAATTTTAGGTAATTAAGATATTGTTTTAAATTTTACTGGGACTTTAAAAGATTCTCATGAAAAAAGAATAAATTATAAAAACAAGCTAAACACTGATATGGATATTTTTCCTTTGTTTGTTTGTAGGTATTTAAATCGGGTTCGATATACGATTAATTTGAAAACGAGGCTTTTTGTTGCGGCCATATTGGAAGAAAGCGGGAGTCTCCAGAAAGTCATTGTGAATATCGTGTCGAGAATTATCGGTTTCATATTAGTTGTATCAAGGTAATGTGATGTATAAATCTATGAAAAAAGAAGTACAACCGTCTTGTAGAAATTATTGAAACAGACAATGTAAATGATAAACTATTTTTTGTGTATTCAATATACGCGGTGTGTGAAAACTAACAACGCCGACTGAGAACTGATTTAAAATCTAACTAGTACTAATTGTAACGGGAACCGTTAGGATGTACCCAAACGCTCCCCAACTCCCTTTTGGTGCCATATTCCCTCTAAGCTTCATTTAATAAGACATCTGTGTATTTTTTACTTTAACAACGTTTTCCCAGAAGGATACCAATTATATTCAAATTTTGGAATTCCATGCGTGTGCATGTGAATGCATGTGCGTAATGACCATATCATTTTGTCTACCTATCTATATATTTTAATATATTATATAAAATATTTAGATCAAAAGTATTAAAATAACTCATTCAATTGTATTTTTATATTCACTCGTTCCAAATGCACACACGTTCACGTGTATGGTGACCATACTTTCTTGTAGGAGTCCCTTATATCTATCTTTGTTCTAAATCCCATCCTGTTTGGTTGAAAACCAAGGGAGTAATAGCCATTTAAAGTTAAAGCCGATCAGATTGCAGCACACATGAATATGCGTGATTTCATTAATTTTGTTCTATATCATATTGTAGGATATCCTAATGCATGACTATGTGTTAAATTTCAAAGCATTTCGTCAAAAAACAAAGGAGATATAGCCATTTAAAGTTTCAGCCAATCAGATTGCAGCACACGTGCATGCGCGTGATTTCTTGAAATTTTTTGTAAATCATATTGCAGAATATACTAATGTATGACTATGTTTTAGATTTCAAAGCATTCGTCAAGAAACAAAGGAGATATAGCCTTTTAAAGTTTCATCCAATCAGATTGCAGCACACGTGCATGCGCGTGATTTCTTGAAATGTTTTGCAAATCATATTGCAGGATATCCTAATGCATGACTATGCTTTAAATTTCAAAGCATTTCGTCAAAAAACAAAGGAGATATAGCCATTTAAATTTCCAGCCAATCAGATTGCAGCACACCTGCATGCGCGTGATTTCTTGAAATTTTTTGTATATCATATTGCAGGATATCCTAATGCATGACTATGCTTTAGATTTCAAAGCATTTCGTCAAAAAACAAAGGAGATATAGCCATTTAAAGTTTCAGCCAATCAGATTGCAGCTCACGTGCATGCGCGTGATTTTATGAATTTTTTTCTATATTATATTGTAGGATATCTTAATTCATGACAATGTTTAAAATTTCAAAGCATTTCGTCGAAAAACAAAAGAGAAATTGAGATTTTTGTTTCAGCCAATCAGAGCAAGGCGCACGTGCATGCGCGTGAGTTCCTGCTAATTTGACAGTGTCATATTATTAACAACTATTAATATATCCTTATGTAATGAGTTTCAAAGCATTTCATCAAAAAATGTAAAAGTTATAGCTATATTAAGTTTATCAGTCAATTCACTCATTTCACGCGCACGCACGTGCGGGCGTATGCGCGCAAAATGACCTTCGTTCCGCACACCTACACTACACACCTATTAACCCTAAAAAGGTTTTAGCTCAGTTGGGTGAACAGTTTCTGAGAACACTCGCGGACAAAAAAGTACCGGAGAACAAATAAAAAAAAAACTAGAAAGTCTGCTATTGCAAGCAATAGCATATGTCGCCCCGTACTGGACAAGACTTTCATTTTTATCATCACTAAAACCAAAGTCCACTAGCTAAGTTTGAACAACCATCCAGTTGTATCAGTCCTTTCCATTGGAAACGGAAGACCTTAATTGGGTACATCCCACTAATTATTTTTAGAATCGGTAGGAGAAGAAAGTAGTGCAGGAAAATTACAAGTTCCTAAATTTGCAGACATGCATAAAAGAATGTACTGAACTGAGCCTCATACTTGTTAATTGGCAGTATCTTTCCTTTCATAAAAACTTGGGAAATGTAATTTATGAAGAAGATCAGCAGAATTATTTTGTGCATTGTAACGCCAGTGAGAACTCTGAAATTTCCCTCTTTCACTTTCATTTTAGAGGTTCTGCCGAAAAACGAATCTGACATGCCACCATCAATTCGAGCATTTCTGCATTGCAGAGAGCTGATGTTTGTTATGAAATGATAAATCATGTGTAAACTTTCTCAGTTTAGCGGAATCATGAACATTTTCGGCGAGATGAATGTTTTGTATACAGTGGTGATCAAGGCTTTGCGAACCTGCAGGAGCGGATCAAAGGATTTATGAATGAATAAAAACTATGGAAATGACGTACCCATTTTTTAATTTATACTTACACTATCTAATGAAATGAATAATATACAATTAATAAATATACAAGAAAACGCGAAATGATAATAAATGCAGCTGACAATCGTTATTTTTTTTTTATATAGATAAAATAAAATATTTATAAATTCAAGAGACAAAACAGAAGGAGAATGAATGATGACAAAATATCACATGACGGAAACTGAGTTTTATGAATGAAGATTTTAAAACGCTACTTGTAAGTTGTATATGTTATATCTGTGTATTCTACCTGGCTGTGTGCTTCAAAAAGGGGGGGGGGGGGGGGTCGTCTACATAGTACATAGCCATAACGTTTGAACGGTAAGTGCTAGGGCTTTTATATTTCAAATATGTAATCCTTGTGAGAAGAACTTTTATTGGATACGACGAACTTTGACCCTTTGACCTAGACCTTGGAGAACACATGTGTACATCTGAATCTTTTTTTCTGTTTCGTTTCTATGGCAACTGTGAGCGACTCATTACAATTTTTTTAAAAGTAGAAATCACTTTGACACATTGCAAGGAATAAACACTGAAAGTTTCAAAACGATTGCCTGCGTAGTTATTGAGAAAATCGAAATTAAAGAATTTTAACTTTCACCTGGTTTCCATGGCAATAATCGATTATTTGAAAATTTTAAATGCGAGTTGCAAAACTACAGATACTAATCATTAAAATAAGACAAGTTTCATGACGAACGTTTAAGGGACCAGAGAGAACACTCTCGGACAAAATTTGTCGCTTTTTACAGGTTTCCATGGCAACGGTAGACATATTGGAACTGAACGACCTCACTGCACAACTACAACCAGTGATCGTCCTTTGAGGAAAGTTTCAGGAAGATTGTCCCAGCCATCTCCGAGAAACAGCCTGGATAAAAAAAACATGCGTACAATATCAATATGTCGTCCCCGACTTCGTTGGGGCAACATAATAACTCCTGAATTTTTCTCATCAAAAACTCCTGAATTTTCCCCATCAATTCGAGCATTTCTGCATTGCAGAGAGCTGATGTTTGTTATGAAATGATAAATCATGTGTAAACTTTCTCAGTTTAGCGGAATCACGTGAACATTTTCGGCGAGATGAATGTTTTGTATACAGTGGTGATCAAGGCTTTGCGAACCTGCAGGAGCAGATCAAAGGATTTATGAATGAATAAAAACTATGGAAATGACATACCCGTTTATTGATTCCTTTACATGTTAATGAAATGAATAATATACAATTAATAAATATACAAGAAAACGCGAAATGATAATAAATGCAGCTGACAATCGTTATTGTTTTTTATATAGATGAAATAAAATATTTATAAATTCAAGAGACAAAACAGAAGGAGAATGAATGATGACAAAATATCACATGACGGAAACTGAGTTTTATGAATGAAGATTTTAAAACGCTACTTGTAAGTTGTATATGTTATATATGTGTATTCTACCTGGCTGTGTGCTTCAAAAAGGGGGGGGTCATTATCGAAAATAACACATAACGTTTGAACGGTAAGTGCTAGGGCTTTTATATTTCAAATATGTAATCCTTGTGAAAAGAACTTTTATTGGATACGACGAACTTTGACCCTTTGACCTAGACCTTGGAGAACACATGTGTACATCTGAATCTTTTTTTCTGTTTCGTTTCTATGGCAACTGTGAGCGACTCATTACAATTTTTTTAAAAGTAGAAATCACTTTGACACATTGCAAGGAATAAACACTGAAAGTTTCAAAACGATTGCCTGCGTAGTTATTGAGAAAATCGAAATTAAAGAATTTTAACTTTCACCTGGTTTCCATGGCAATAATCGATTATTTGAAAATTTTAAATGCGAGTTGCAAAACTACAGATACTAATCATTAAAATAAGAAAAGTTTCATGACGAACGTTTAAGGGACCAGGAGACACTCTCGGACAAAATTTGTCGCTTTTTACAGGTTTCCATGGCAACGGTAGACATATTGGAACTGAACGACCTCACTGCACAACTACAACCAGTGATCGTCCTTTGAGGAAAGTTTCAGGAAGATTGTCCCAGCCATCTCCGAGAAACAGCCTGGATAAAAAAAACATGCGTACAATATCAATATGTCGTCCCCGACTTCGTTCGGGGCGACATAACTAGTGCTAATTGTAACGGGAACCGTTACAGATGTTCCCCAAACGCTCCCAACTCCCTTCTCGTGCCATATTCCTTGTAAGTTTCATTAAAGAAGGCAAAATCTATGCATTTAAGACGTAAACAACGTTTTCCCAAAAGTATACCAAGTATTTCAAATAGGGTTGGATACCGTTAAGGATGAAACGGTATGATACCATGCTATTTTGAAACGATACGGTATTTTTAACGGTTTAGGTACTATACCTTGATGAATGAGAATCCGGGTTTATTTTAATGACAAATGTGCTTTCAATTATCACCGCTTATAACCAAACTTAATGTTATAATCTAAAATGTGTTAAATATATTCTATTTCTATAATTCAACCTTTTATTAAATGATGAACAAAACAAATTAATCTGAATCTCAATAAAATAAAAAAAATATCTCAAACACTGTTGTTAAATTATCTACTAAATGACAGCTGATCGCTTCATCCGGTCAGACTATTTTGCTTGGTATCACTAAACGACGAAACATGAGAAATGGAGAGATAACATCACAAATTCGCAACGATTTCCCTTTTAATTGACAATTTTTATCGGTTTCTATTAATAAACTGAAACAGGATTAATGTAAATATTTTTTTAATTCGTGTTGGTTTTTCTCGAATATCGGTTGTAGAAGGAAGTATCTTCCTTAGTACTGATTTTGTGAATTAGCCTACCCTTTCAATGCACAGAGAATCAAGTTTAGCGAGTATGGAATCTTTTTCAAAAAATAATTTTATTAAATCTATAACAATGTTTTAAAGATAATGAAATACCGTTATCAGTACCGGTATTAAATGAAACGGTATTTTACCGGTATTTTTGAAGTAACTATTCGGTACGGTACTAGTACCAATGTCGGTGTCCAACCCTAATTTCAAATTTAAGCAATGCAGCCGTGCGCATGTGATTGCATGAGCATAATGACGATATCATCTTGTCTTCACTTTTTTCTCATGCACGAGCATGATGACCATCCCTTCTTGTAGGAGTCCATTATGTTTGTCTATGTTCTTAATCCCATCCTGTTTGGTTGAAAAACAAGGGAGTTATAGCCATTTAAAGTTTAAGCCAATCAGATTGCAGCGCACGTGCATGCGCGTGTTTTCATGACAATTATTATATATCTTATTGTAGGACATCTTAAAGTATGCCTATGTTTTAAATTTCAGAGCATTTTGTAAAAAAACAGATAAGATATTGAGATTTTTGTTTCAGCCAATCAGAGCAAAGTGCACGTGTACGCACGTGCATGCATGTGAATGCTGACCATACCATCTTGTAGGAGTCCTTTATGTCTATCTATGTTCTAAATCCCATGCTGTTTGGTAGAAAACCAAGGGAGTTATAGTCATTTAAAGTTTCAACCAATCAGATTGCAGCGCACGTGCATGCGCGTGATTTCATGAAAAATTTTATATATCATATTGTAGTACATCCTAATACATGTCTATGTTAAAAATTTCAAAGCATTTCATCATAAAACAAAAAAGATATTAAGATTTCTGTTTCAGCCAATCAGAGCAAAGCGCACGTGCATGCGCGTGAGTTCATGCAAATTTGACCATGTCATCTTATCTACACAACTCATATATCTTTATATAATGAGTTTCAAAACATTTTATCAAAAAATGTAAAAGTTACAACCATATTAAATATATCAGTCAGTTTACTCATTGCACGCGCCCGCACGTGCATGCGAATGCGCGCAAAATGACCTTCGTTGGGCACATCTACACAACATGCCTACTAACCCTAAAAAGGTTTTAACTTAGTTTGGTGAACAGTTTCTGAGAACACTTCCGGACAAAAAAGTACCGGAGAAGAAATAAGAAGAAAAAAGAATAATAATAATAACTAGTGCTAATTGTAACGGGAACCGTTACAGATGTTCCCCAAACGCTCCCCAACTCCCTTTTGGTGCCATATTCCCTATAAGCTTCATTAAAGAAGAAAACTCTAAGCATTTGAGACTTTAACAACGTTTACCCAAAAGTGTACCAATTTCATTCAAATTTTAGCATTGCTCGCGTGTGCATGTTAATGCACGTGCGTAATGACCATATTATATTATCTACACAACCTATATGTTTTGATATGCTAAATATTAAAGTATTTAATCCAAAAGTAAAAAAAAACCGCTCATTCAAGTGTATCTTTTATTTTACCCATTTCACGTGCACGCACGTGCATACATAAGCATGGTGACCATACCATCTTGTAGAAGTCCATTACATCTATCTATGTTCTAAATCTCATCCAGTTTGGTTGAAAACCAAGGGAGTTATAGCTGTTTAAAGTTTCAGCCAATCAAATTGCAGCGCAAGTAAACGCACATGTATGCATGTGCATAGTGACCATAGCTTCTTGTAGAAGTCCATTATATATATATATATATATCTCTGCTCCAAATCCCATCCTGTTTGGTTGAAAACCAAGGGAGTTATAGCTGTTTAAAGTTTCAGCCAATCAGATTGCAGCGCACGTACACGCAGGTGTATGCATGTGCATTGTGACCATACCTTCTTGTAGAAGTCCATTATATATATCTATGTTCCAAATCCCATCCTGTTTGGTTGAAAACCAAGGGAGTTATAGCTATTTAAAGTTTCAGCCAATCAGGTTGCAGCGCACGTACTTGCACCTGTATGCATGTGCATGGTGACCAAACCTTCTTGTAGAAGACCATTATATATATCTATGTTCCAAATCCCATCCTGTTTGGTTGAAAACCAAGGGAGTTATAGCTATTTAAAGTT
>NW_026936836.1:20000-72618 GCF_032062105.1 Saccostrea cuccullata
ATGCTTACAAAGGCTGTTTGGCCAAAATAGAAACGGTAAGGTCCCTGCTGTGATTTTAAATTTTAGATTTACAAATACGATATCAAACCACCTACCACATTACTGTCATAACAAGAATGTCAATAATTATTTCACATTCAAAACGATCTCAATATTTAAAAGAAATATGGAAATTCGCAGCACCCTGTCGGTTCCTCTAAATTCAGAATTACGTGGCTGATGGGTGTTGCCTTTAAGTAAATCTATTTATCCTCTGGGCCATCTTTCTTTCGAAAATGGAACTTGGAAGTAGTCCCTCGTTGACTTGACATTTTCATGTTTTTGTTTACTTTAACATGATTTGCCATCATTTCTTTCGATTAACCAATCGGAATGCGCGTAACAACAGCAAATGTTAGTGTGTAAAAATCAAACCTGAATCGAATCGAAATCCCGGAAAAACGTACCGAATCGAACCGAAAGATTCTGAATCGCGGTTAACCGATATTTCGGTTAATCGTGGCAGCCCTATATTTTAGCTACGTAGCTTGATTTACCTACTTAGCTTTATTTACTGTTTCCACATTAATGAAACGTAGTATTACTGGTACTTATTTACTTTGCATTTACATTGAGCAATCCACAAGAGAGAGATCCAAGAAATGACATACCCGGTATTAGCCCCCAACTACTATCTGATTTTTTTAAGAAAGAAAAATAAATGTCAGAAAGACTATTAATTATATGATAAGGTCAGTTCTATCAATATATTTTTCCTGGATCCAGGTTTCTTTTTTTAATAAGCTGAGGTGTCAAGGTTCACTGATTGAGGTGTCGTTGGGCTGAGAATCGGAGATGTCTGTCTACCATCAATTAGCTGATTCCATTTATTAAAAAAATATATTAGCCGTAGCTTAATTTGTATCATATTCAACTTCTTTATTAATAAATAACAAAAAAATATTGACCAACCGACTGATTTTAGGAAACAAAATTTTTTGGGGGGCCATATCTGTAATGCAGATTGAAATTGAATTTCGGGATTACTTAGGCCAAGAATAAAAAAATGATTTGTTTGATTTAATTCGGCTGACCTGTCAAAATTGCCTCTACCGAATCATTTTTCATGACTTTTAATTAATGTTTAAATTTTAAGCTTCAAGTCACTGAAGTCAGTGATTGACCCCCCACCCCCACCTTTTGTGTTTGATATAAAGAGATAGGTGCAGAAATGTAGCTCTCCGAAAAAATTGTATTGACAGACTGGAGAGCTACAGTGCCACACATTGAAAAAACTATATTTATTGCACACAAAAAATATCTTTTTCTCAATTTATTTCTCCATGTTTTAAAACTCATTTTAATATATTACTTACCGTGTATTCCCAACATATTCTGTCATTATTTCCACAACAAAACATTATAATTTTTATTATTATAGCTAAGTAAAGGAACCTGAGGTTGGTAAATAAAGCTGCGTAGGGAATTCTACCTACGTAGCTAAATCTAGTGATTGTACCGTACCTGCTAAAATACAGTAATGTGTACATATAGGCTTGATAAATATGTTTGTTTCCTGAAATCTTACTGACCCATTAAAATTACACTGGGGTTGTGGATTATTTTGAGTAATTTTCTGCCAAATCTGTTCATTCAATCAGAATGTTGAACACCTCGTCCATATGACACCTTGGCCCAATAACACTTCATACGTGGTGGCCTAAGACTCCACTAACAAAGTTCTTTCGAAAGACACCAAGATCAATGACCTTGAGACCTTTACTTTGACCTACATGATAAAAATGATTTTTTCGAACTGTTGCCATAACTTTGCAACCATATGTGATAGAGACTTAATATATACTATGCATACTTCACTAAATTACACCAAGGTCAATGACCTTGTGACCTTGACTGTGACCTATATGCTAAAAAAAATCTTTTTTTTTAAACTTTCGCCATAACTTTCGACCATAGGAGATACAGACTCATTTTTTGTATGCATACTCCACTAACCTTCTCCCTAATTTTTCAACCTTGAGAGATAGAGACTTCATATCTGGTATGCATACTCCACTAGCAAAGTTCTTTCAAAAGACACAAAGATCAATGACCTTGTGACCTTTACTGTGTCCTACATGCTAAAAATACCTTTTTGAACTTTTTGCCATAACATTCCAACCATAGGAGATAGAGATGTAATATTTGGTATGCATACTTCACTAATTGAGCTCACACAAATGACACCAAGGTCAACGACCTTGTGACCTTGACTTTAAACTATATGCTAAAACTAGTTTTTTGGAACTTTGTTGTTGTCAGGCACATAGTGTTTCACAAATACATCTAATTTTATGGTCAAGCAATCTTACAGTGCATGTAAATGTGATGCCATTAAGAGCAAAGAGAAAGAAAATATAACCAAGGCTTTCTAAGGAATTTGGAAATTATATAATGGTTACACCCTAATGTTCTACTCGGAAATGTATCAAAATATGCTATGAATTTTAGCTTATATTGTTTGTTAACAAAGAATATAATTTATTATTTAAAGTCATTAGGTGATATTAAAGGGAAAGCATTTAAAATTCACAAGAGAAGTTTCACGAAATTTTTATATTTATAACAATTTACAACTTGTATCTAACAGACCTGGGGTCAATTACTTTGAAATGTAATGCATTACATTACAATTACTTTGGAATTTTTATCATTACAATTACAATTACCATTACTCTCATTTAGAAAAGTAATTAATTAAATTACAATTACTTTGTTAAAGTAATTAATTACATTACACATTACATTTTATAGGAGAAAAACACAAAATGTATCACCACACAATTTATACCTATAAATTAACTTTCACACTTTTTGCTCGATAATATGCTTTCCCTCAGATCTATAAATCAGAGTGGTATATGGTTTTGGATTCATGTATCATGTTCATGCAGTTTACCAATCCAATCGACAGTTGACAAAGAAAGTGGATCAGAACACTTTCAATGTTGTAGTTTTGTTCAATATCTGATATTAGTTTCTCTGTTGTTTTTGTTTTTTAAATAAATGATTTATTGAACATTTCCTACTAGATAATGCTATAAATGTATATGTATATGTATAAGGAGTATTAAAAACTTAATGAATTGATTAGCACTTCTAATTAGCTTAAAAGGTATAATCAATGAAACCATAAATTAAACACAACCAATGGTGATAATTACAAGTACTTGGGTGTAGGGTTTAAATGTTGAGGCCTTAAGCTACCAAAAAATGAATGATGGTCAATATATCAGTCTATATTTATATTTGGCCTTAGTTTCTCTTTGTGTCTACAATAAATCATACTGATCTTGTATCATGATTGCCATTTTGTAATTTGTATCTTACTTTAACTGTAAGTCTCACTATACCTGTATTAGTATCTCTTTTTGTATCTTTCTTCAAAACCTGATGATTTCTTTTAATATTTTTCTTTGGTTCTCTTCAATTGATTTTACAATTGTCTTAATTGTCAAGAATATTTCATTAAAAGAATTATTTAGTTTGTCTATAAATTACCATTTAATAATATAAAAAATATTGTAGGATATATGATTTTAATTTTAAGACTCTAACATTATTAATAAAAAAAAATAACTTCTCAGTGATATTTATTTGTTTCAGCTTCAAAAATAAAAAGAGACTAATATATAAAATGTAATTGAAAAGTAATTGGTCATTACAAACATTTTTTTTAAGTAATGCATTACATTACAATTACTTGTAATTGAAAGATGGATCCATTACACATTACACCCCATTACTTTGAAAAAATGTAATGATTACAATGCATTACCATTACACATTACCATTACCCCAGGTCTGGTATCTAATTTGGAAGGTAAAAAATAATATTTCAACATTTTTTGTCATGATGGGGGAGGGATGTAACATTGTTATTAAATGAGTTTATATGAGAAGGGAATCACAATAGTTTTTATACCCCCCGCAAACGAAGTTTGGGGGGGTATATAGGAATCACCTTGTCCGTCTGTCTGTCTGTCTAGCTGTCTGTCTGTCCATCTGTCTGTGCAATCGTGTCCGGTCCATATCTTTCTTCCAGAGGGATTAGAATCTACTACTCCACACTAAGATTGCTCATGACCTAAGGGTGTGTCATGACCTTGACCAAAGGTCATTTAGGGAAGTTCAAGGTCACTGGAAGAAAAATTTCATAATTCGTGTCCGGTCCATATCTTTCTTATGGATAAACTTGGTAGGTTCTCATTTCACACAAAGATTGCCCACGACCCAAGGGTGTGTCATGACCTTGACCCAAGGTCATTTGGGGAAGTTCAAGGTCACTGGAAGAAAAATTTCAAAATTCATGTTTGATACGTATCTTATGGATAAACTTGGTAGGTTCTCATTTCACACAAAGATTGCCCATGACCCAAGGGTGTGTCATGACCTTAGCCCAAGGTCATTTGGGGAAGTTCAAGGTCACTTGAAGAAAAAATTTCATAATTCGTGTCCGGTCCATATCTTTTTAATGGATAAACTTGGTAGGTTCTTATTTCACACAAAGATTGCCCATGATGCATGGGTGTGTCATGACCTTGACCCAAGGTCATTGGGGAAGTTCAAGGTCACTGGAAGAAAAATTTCATAATTTGTGTCCGGTCCATATCTTTCTTATGGATAAACTTGATAGGTTCTCATTTCACACAAAGATTGCCCATGACGCATGGGTGTGTCATGACCTTGACCCAAGGTTATTTGGGGAAGTTCAAGGTCACTGGAAGAAAAATTTCATAATTTGTGTCCGGTCCATATCTTTCTTATGGATAAACTTGATAGGTTCTCATTTCACTCAAAGATTGCCCATGACCCAAGGATGTGTCATGACTTTGACCCAAGGTCATTTGGGGAAGTTCAAGGTCACTGGAAGGAAAATTTCAGAATTCGTGTTTGATACATATCTTTATTATGGAAAAACTTACTTCTGAAAAACCCAGCGGGGAGTATTTTGTCCCATTTGGACAGTTCTAGTTATTTTTGTAAAATATTGTAAATGTAATATCTATAAAGTTCAGAGAAACTTTTCTTCTGGCTTAAAAATTTATTAGGAATTGAGTACATTATAAAGATTATTTCAAGTTGTACATAGCCATGTGTTATTTGTGAACATATTTTAATGGTTTGAAAATAATTGTGACTTTTTTGTTGTTATCTCAAAGATGTTGTTTTGTAGATGCCTCGTAAGAAGTACTGGAGGAAGAGCACTGCCAAGAAAGAGTTACAGACTGACAGGACTGAGGAGACTGGCCTCATGAAAAACAGTAAAACAATGTCTGACCTGGACTTGACTGAGGAGACTGGCCTCTTAAAAAACAGTAAAACAATGCATGACATTAAAATGACTGAGGAGACTGGCCTCGTGAAAAACAGTAAAGACAATGTTGACACTGAGGATCCTGCCCTCAGCTTACAAAAAACAGGTCAAACAAAGAAACTTGTGCAACAAATCTGCTGAATGATTTTTGTAAGACAAATTTGCTGAATGAAATTTATGAGACAAATCTGCTGAATGAAATTTCTGATACAAATGCTCAGAGTGAAGTTTGTGCAAAAGATCTCCTTCATGAATCTGATGAAATGTTTTTGCAAAATGAAATTTCTGAAAAAAGTTTAGTGAACAAAACCTTTACCACTGAGTCGTTGCAGACTACTAGTGTGATAGTTGGAGAAAAAACATTGCATCGTGTTTCTGAAAATGACGTATGTTCTAGAAAAATAGTATTTGGGACATTCCATCAAGGGGACACTAGATTTTCATCATTCTCAAGAGGTAGTCAGTGTACTTGCCATGCTCTTACCATGCTGACAAAATGTTATGAAGGATTTTCATTTACATCAGAATTTATAGATAGAACTTTAGTATCAGGAGACCAGATTTATGTAAAGACTGTCAAACGTTTGCAACAAAGGGGAGAGTTTCTCAACAAACTTTTAAATTTTGATGAATTGCCAATAAACATTGAAATAGGAGAAAATCATCATGTAATTCAAAAATTTGAAACCATTTGGGGATTGGTTATCTTGGAAGAACAAAATAGGCAGGTTAAAACATTGCATCAGGCTTTAGAAGAGGCATTTCAAGTTTCAAGATATTTACTGATAATGATAGGAGCCATTTGTTCTGCTGTATATAAAGTGTCAAACAGTGAGTATTACTTCTTTGACTCACATTCTCATGACAGTGATGGCATGTCTTCTTGTGATGGTAAATCTGTACTAGTCCTTAACAGGAGTATTGATGATCTAGTATCTTTTATGTACAGCATGTATAACAGTATGCACATTGATCTTGCAGTGCAGTTTGAAATTTTACCCATCTCAATTGCAACATTGCACCATAGCTTTCCAGAAAATGATCCATTACAGAAAAGGTATTACAGAATGGATGAAAAGCTAAAAGTGACAAATTCAGAATCCCAAGATTATCACAGGAAAACCTATATGAGAGAATACATGAAGAAAAAGAGACAAAATGAACAATTCAAAGACATTGAAAGAAAAAGAGATGCGAACACAAAGAAAATGAGTCGACAAAGTGTTGAAGTGAGAGAAAAAGAGAGAGATCTGGATAAAACTGCAAGAAAATTAAAACGACAAAATTATGATGTTAAAAGACAAGGAGAACAAAAGGGAAACATCTGCAAGAAAATTAAAAAGACAGAATGATGAAGTGAGGGAAAAAGAAAAAGGTCTTGATAAAACTGCAAGAAAATTAAAACGACAAAATGTTGAATCAAGAGGAAGAGAAAAAGAACTGGATAAATCTGCGAGAAAATTAAAGCGACAAAATGTTGAATCAAGAGAAAAAGAAAAAGAACTGGATAAAACTGCAAGAAAATTAAAACGACAAAACTATGATGTTAAAGACAAGGAGAACAAAAGGGAAATAACTGCAAAGAAAATTAAAAGACAGAATGATGAAGTGAGGGAAAAAGAAAAAGGTCTTGATAAAACTGCAAGAAAATTAAAACGACAAAATGTTGAATCAAGAGGAAGAGAAAAAGAACTGGATAAATCTGCAAGAAAATTAAAGCGACAAAATGTTGAATCAAGAGAAAAAGAAAAAGAACTGGATAAAACTGCAAGAAAATTAAAACGACAAAATTATGATGTTAAAGACAAGGAGAACAAAAGGGAAACAAGTGCAAGGAAAATTAAAAGACAGAATGATGAAGTGAGGGAAAAAGAAAGAGATCTGGATAAAACTGCAAGAAAATTAAAACGACAAAATGTTGAATCAAGAGGAAGAGAAAAAGAACTGGATAAATCTGCGAGAAAATTAAAGCGACAAAATGTTGAATCAAGAGAAAGAGAAAAAGAAATGGATAAAACTGCAAGAAAATTAAAAAGACAAAATGATGAAGTGAGAAAGAAAGAAAGAGAAAATGACAAGTCTGCAAGAAAGTTGAAAAGATTAGATTGTGAAGTAAAACAAAAAGAAAATGAAGAAAATAGAATTTCAAAAAGCAAGAGTAGGGAAGATCCTCATTTTCTTGAAAAAGAACGAATTAAGAAGCAAACTAAACGCAGTGATTGTTCTTACAGACAAAATGAGAGGTTGGACGATAAACAAAGGAAAGAAGAAAAAAGAAAGAATAAAGAATATTGCAACAAGGAAAATGAAAGAATTAGACAAAGACAGTTTGGAATAAACATACATGATTGCATTCACAATTTTCATGAACAGATTAAGCATGGTCCAGTTTTTGTGTGCTCATGTTGTCATCAAACATGGTTTAAAGAAAGTGTTTTAAAAGTAGAAAATACTAAACTTGATGACTCAAGTAAAAGCAGATATCTTACTTGTATTACTTCTGTTGATAATGTAGAATGGATTTGCAAGACTTGCTATTCTTCAGTTAGAGAAGGAAAAATCCCAAAGCTGTCTGTTCTGAATGGTATGATATGGCCTCCCAAGCCAAGAGAATTAGATTTGTTTTCATTAGAAGAGAGACTAATATCACTTCGAATCCCCTTTATGCAGATTAGGGAGTTGCCAAGAGGTGGACAATATTCTGTCAAAGGAAATGTTGTGAATGTTCCTGTTGATATTCAACCTACTGTTAATAGCTTGCCTAGAAAGATAGATGAAAATATCACAATTCCTGTTAAATTGAAAAAAAAGTTGTCTTACCAAAAATGTGATTATCATGAAAATGTACGACCAACAAAAGTACTGATTGCATTACATTGGCTTTTGAACAACAGTGAGTTTTACAAGAATGCAAACATTAATGTTGATGATAGCTGGTTTCAAGAAATCACATCTTCTGCAAATGAAATTGTTCAAGAACTAGTGCAAACACAAGCAAAAAGAGATCAAAGTACTGGTAATTTTGAGACCGATGAAGAGGATGATGACGATCAGTATTGTGAAGTAGATGGAGTTGGTAGAGATGGTAATTGTGATACTCTCTTAGATGATGCTTCACGAGACATGAATCAGATATACACCTTTGCTCCAGGAGAAGGACAACGTCCCCTTAGTTTATATCAAGATCAGACTGCAGAGTATTTATCATTTCCAACAATATTTTGTGGAAAAGGAAGATTACAAGACAATGAAAGACAAGTTCCTGTCTCGTATGCAGATATAGCTAAATGGGAATTGAGAAGTGTTGATAGACGTGCTGCCCAGTCTGTTCCAAATTTGTTTTTTAAGTTGAAAAAAATACAAATGAAGCAAGTAACAGACAAATGCAACCTGGCTCTTCGGAAATGCAAGACCAAAGGAAGATCTATTACAGCAAATGAAATTAAAAATCCTGAACATGTGAATAGCCTTGTTAGACATGATGAAGGTTTTTTTGTGTTTAGGCAGTTACGAAATTCACCTGCGTATCTTGAAACAAGAAAAAAGGATGTATTTGCAATGATAAGACAATTGGGTTTACCAACATGGTTTATGTCTCTGTCTGCTGCAGATACAAGATGGAATGATCTCATTAGAGCACTTGGAGTGTTAAATGATGGAAAGGAATACACTGATGAACAAATTGACAGCATGACCTGGTTTGAAAAGTCAAAACTAGTACAGAAGGATCCTATTACATGCACTAGATACTTTGATCATAGATTCCGTATGTTCATGAATTCAGTGTTGAGAAGTGACCACCATCCGATTGGTGTTGTGAAAGACTTCTTTTATAGAATTGAATTTCAGCAAAGAGGATCACCACATGTTCATATGATTGTTTGGATAGAAAATGCACCAAAATATCATGAAAATACTGAACAGGAGATAGTGAATTATGTGGATAATTACTTGAAATGTGAAAAGAATGAAGATGATTTGACTGGCTTACAAGTACACAAACATTCACAAACATGTAAAAAGGGAGGTAAAGCTGTATGCAGATTTGGTTTTCCCCTTCCTCCTCTTGAAAAGACCTTGATTTTGGAGCCACTTGAATGTGAGGTTGACAAATATAGGAAAATGCATGATGAAATTCAGAAACAGCTAAATGATATGAAAAATGGATGCGACTTGCCCTACAAGGAACTCCTAAGCACTGTGTTAAAGATATCTGAGGAAGATTACATTAAATGCATTAGAAGTTCACTGAGAGGTCCAAAGGTTTTTCTACAGAGAAAGCCATGTGATATGAGGGTAAACTCATACAATAGTGTAGTTCTTGATGCTTGGAAAGCTAACATCGATATACAGTATATTTTGGACCCATATGCTTGTGCTATGTATATTGTTTCTTACATAAGTAAATCTCAAAGAGGGATGAGTGATTTACTAAACAGAGCAGCAAAGGAAGCTAGAGAAGGAAATCTTGCTATTAAAAGACAGGTGCGCCACATTGGAAACCATTTTCTCAACAGTGTTGAAGTTGGAGCACAGGAAGGAGCATATCTAGTGTTACAAATGCCAATGACAAAAGCATCTAGAGATGTAGTTTTTATCAACACAAGTCCATCAGATGACAGAGTGATTCTCATCAAAACAGATGCAGAATTAGAAAAATTGACACCAAATTCTACAGATGTGGAATGTAGCAACATGATTAAACGGTATGCAAAACGCCCAAAACAGCTTGAAAACTGGTGTTTAGCTGATTATGTATCACAACTAGATGTTGTATTCCCTAAAGATGAAAAGGAGTTGATTGAAAAGGAGGTGAATGATGATGATGATAAGAACAATATGTCAAATGATGAGGAAGAGGATGATTCAGATCTTGACTTTAGCGAAAGTGATACACTTGTTACTTTGAGAAACGGCATAAAAATTAGAGGACGAAAAGTGCCAAGAGTAATTAGATATGTGCGTTTTAATATCAAAACGGATCCAGAAAACTACTACAGAGAAAAGCTTATGTTATTTTTGCCTTGGAGAGATGAATCGGTTGATCTAATATCTGGAACGTGACTCATCTGAGAAATCCTTTAATCGTAGGAAATCCTTTTTAACAAACAAAGTCAAGGAATATGAATACAATGCTGATCAGCTTGATGCAGCTCTGCAAATGGCAAGTGAGGATTTTTCAGAGGCTTATGATGAATTGGCACCAAATGCTCAACAAACAGAAGGAGAGGATGAAAATGAAGGATCTCGTGAATCTGAGAACTTTGTCCCATTTAATCCTGAGAGACCAGTTGAACAAAGACAGTATGATTTAGGTTCTGATATAGGCATTCCATCAACAAGACAAATAACAGAAGACAGTTCTGTTAGATTATCAGACAGTGAATACTTGCAACCTTTAGGAAGTCTAAATGTAAAGCAGCGGGAATTTTTCAATCATGTCTTGCAGTGGGTCAAAACAAAGAAAGAACCTATTGATACATTTTTATCTGGAGGTGCTGGTGTTGGCAAATCTGTTTTGATAAGGGCACTTTTTCAAGCTCTGCACAGATACCTATGTTCCACAGAAGGTGAAAATCCAGATGACATAAGAATACTTCTTTGTGCTTATACTGGCAAGGCGGCATACAACATTGGAGGAGCAACTATAGCATCTGCTTTCCATCAAAAAATTAATCAAAGTCAACAAAGTTTGCACTCTGATGAATTGAACACTTTTCGTACAAAGTACCAAAACCTTAAAGTAATCATTATTGATGAGATATCAATGGTAGGAAATAGATCATTAGCACTCATTGAGAGTCGTCTACAACTTCTCACAGGCATCAAGAAACCATTTGGTGGTATAAGTATCATTGCTGTTGGTGATTTTTTCCAACTTAAGCCTGTGATGGACCGTTGGATCTTTCAGGATTTAAATCATGATGCCCAAGCTCTTGCAAGCAATCTTTGGAAGGAGCATTTTTCTATTTTTGAGTTGGACGAAATAATGCGCCAGAAAGATGATATTGAATTTGCTCAACTTCTGAATCGCCTTCGTTACAACACAATGACAGCAGAAGATATGAATGTGATACACAGATGCATGATAACAGAAACAAGTGACAATTATCCACATCATGCTCCTCATCTCTTTACACAGAATTCTAAAGTAGATGCATACAACAATCAGTTGATTGAAAAACTTGAAGGAGAAAAGGTCACGGTGAATTCAGTTGATTCTGTTATTAAAGATTATTCAAAAGAAGTTAAGGAAAAACTGCTTAGATCTCTTCTTAAAGCAGATGATGTAAGCAAAACTGCCAATTTGATGCAAAATTTGATTCTTGCTGTTGGGATGATATATGATATCTCAGTCAATGTTGATGTATCTGATGGTTTGACAAATGGTTCATCATGTAAAGTGCAATTAATTGAAAGGAGAATGGAAGGTATATCAAGGCCAAACATAGTTTTGGTGGAATTTTTTGACTCTGGAATTGGAAAAACAACTCGAAAAAAATACAGACCTTTTTTTCATGTTGGAATTTCTGAGAACTGGACACCGATTTTTAAAGTTCAACGGTCTTTTCTTTTGAACTACAATACTTTTCAGAGAATCCAATTTCCATTACGGCCAGCTGCAGGAAAAACAATTCATAAAACCTAAGGTTGCACAGTTGATGAAATTGTAATTGATTTGTCTCAAACAAAAGTGAGGAAAATTCCCCACATCCACTATGTAGCACTTAGTCGGGTACGGTCAGTGGATCATCTGCACATTCTAAACTTCAATGAGCAGGCATTATCTATGGATGAACAAGTTGTAGATGAAATGGAAAGAATGAAAAAAGAGATGCCACTCCAACTTTGTTATATGCCAATATACCAGGTTGATTTGCATCGTTTAAAGATTGCTTTTAACAATTGTAGATCCCTTCACAAACACTTTCCACAAATTCAAAATGAGCCAAACATTCTTGCTTCAGATGTAGTTGGATTCTCAGAGACAAGATTAACAATTGCAGATGTTGAAAATTATCAACTTCAGGGATACACAGCAATATTTAACAATGAGGCTACAGATAGATTTGATAGACGTCCACATCATGGAACAGCATTGTATGTGAAAGACATTCACAAGACAACCTGCATCTCAAAGGTAAACAGTGGTCCCATAGAGTTTATTAAGGCAAACATACTATTAAACCAATATAGAGATGTACAAGTCATAGTTATTTACAAATATCCATCTTGTTCTTTGGAAAATTTCAAACATCACGTGGAAATGCATATAAAGCCTTTGATTGATGATCAGAAAGACTTGGTATTCTTGGGAGATTTTAATTTTGATTTGTTTGCTGGGCATGCAGACTTTTTAACATTTATGGAAAAAGGCTTTAAGTGTAAACAAATTGTAAGTAAGACTACTCATGACTCCGGTTCGAAGCTTGATTTGATTTTTACAAATATATCCCCATGTGAAACAGATGTGATTGAAGCATTTTGGTCTGATCATAAAGTAGTGTTTTGTGCATTTGATATGACTAGTTTCCATTAAATATGATGGGGCTCCTAAATAAAAACACGGCAGAGGGAGAAGCAAAACAGTGCCCCCTCCCTCACCCCATTTTTCCAGTCATACCCCACAAAGTTTGGGGTATACACTGGAATCACCATGTCCACCTGCTTGTTTGGGTGTACACTAGCTAGTATCATCATGTCTGCCTGTGAGTCTGTCCTTAGACAATTTTGTCCAGCATTTATTTCTATGAGATATTGTTTAGACATTTTAAAATTGAAAATTTTCATACGCTTATATTTAATACAAACTCATTTATGGCTTTTGATTAAAAAGTGTTTGTGTCTTGATGTTGTACCAATTTCATTTTAAGCATTGTCATGACCATGACATTTTTATGTTTATTTGTCACAGTCATGATAATGTTTTTAACATAAGATTGTTCAGTTTATAATCATCTTCAACCAATTACATTTTTACTTGACTTACGCAAGATGACATTTTCCTGTTCTTAAAGTAGGGGGCTACTCGTGTCAAACCGGAAGCCGGAATTACCGTTTTCGGTTTAAAAATTATGGTACATATAACATTAGCAAAAATGTAAACAACGTCTACAGAAATGTTGGAGGGGTGTATAAAGATGATTGAGGGTATTTTTGTGCAAGGATTGAGATTCATACAGTATGTAGCAGAAAATTGAATCGATTTAAAACACAAGCGCGAGGTCAAATGCCGGACATGCTTTTCAGATGCGGTATATTTTTTTGCCTAGGAGGTTATACTGATACTAGACGTTTATGATTGCATTGGTACATCTCAGATATTTCCGATACATATGTACAGAAAACGTGGTGAATAATTTGCTGTTATGTCATTGAATAAAACTTTTCGTTTGTTGTTTTTATTTATGCACAATTTGTATGCTGTGCAGATGGGATTTTCCTACTTTCGTTTTTGACGGCAAATTTTCTACATACGAACTCAGGTACTCAGTTATAATTAAAAACCAACAACACATGTTTCTAATGATGTATTTGCAATTTCAGACATAACTTTGCTTGAGAGACATCGCTTATAATTTTTTCATAACTAGTAATAAGCATTCAGGAAAGTCGGATCATCAGTAGTGGACATGTTCACAGTACATAATGAATAAAGAATTAAATTGAGAATAAAATTTACGTTTGTGGTTAGGAAAGGGTGTGTAAATAATGATAAAATTATTCTTAAAAAGAATATTTCACTTTTTAGCTGATTTATAAATATCTTTGTCAATATAAAAGGCTTCAGCTATTGAACTGCGATGGGGGTACCTGTATGTTTTACCTCATATCTCGGTGAAAAAACAGATGATCAATACATTTATCATGCCTATAAGATACTTCAAGCATTGGTTGCTATAATTTAAGACAAAAAAATCAGGGTAAACAAATTAATTATTCTAATAGAGAGCTTTCTTTGAGTTTTGAGCTCTGTTACTTTATTAGTGAAATGAGATTAATTATTCAATATTTTCTTAATTTTAAGCAGAAATGTGTACCATAGCCTGAAATTATTAAGTATTATCCTTATCCTTGTAATTTATGTTCAAAAGAATTTATTTGCCATGTGCTATGACATAAAATGAAGACAGTCTTTATAACAGTGATGATTTTGTTTTTTCTACAAGAGGGTACATGAGTGTTTCACACCCTATCTCAGTAAAAATATCGATTATCTTTGTACTTTTTGTGCTTTTGAAGTAGATAAAGTATCTATTTATGTAAATCAGGACAAAAATTGCACCATTATCCAATTAATTCTACGAGTAGGGACCTACCTTAAAGCTGTTTTAAATCTACTTTTTAAATTACACTGTTTTCCCATTGGTATATTAGTCCTATTTGGCTGCAATACATCAAGCATTTGAAAATTTAAAGATTTTATTTTTTTACAAAATGTTTTACATATGTATTTGAGATGGAACATTTCACTTATGATAATCTGGCTGTTCTTTAATTTGCATTAGTACTTATTGTATATTTTTAGAACTACACATGTACTGTTGAGAAACCAGAAGAACATGTGCATTAATTGGCTTACTGTATGTCATCTGTCCATAATGCTGTCTGTGCATCTGAATTTTTTTATGCAAAACACTACTCCATCTCAATAACACTTGGTAACAAGAAGACTATGATAAGATGCATAATTCACAGTTTGACAAATTGCATATCATGCCCACCAAAGGCAGACATATTTTTATTTTCCAAAAAGCTCACTCCGCCTTTACCTTAAGTTGATATGAAATGACTTTTTACATTAATAGTCCACACCTTTCTTTATTATATGTAGAGCTTCAATATTGTCAGAGACTGCAAAAACTATTTTTGGTTTTTTTTTAATGAAGAGATCATGTTTATATGTTTAAAAATATGTTTGCTTAGACTTACTGTTTCAATTCTTAGCTTATTTCTGCAGATTTCCAATGGTAATATTTGTATTGCTGAATATCTGGATTTTTTTTTAATTGGGAGGTATTATTCTAATATTTGTTGTCTTTTAGTGACTTCAAAAGATGTAACCAAATTAGAACTTAAAAGTTAGGTTTCTCTATGTGGCATAAAAGTTGACATATTGCACATGCCATATTTTTGTTTTATGTCAGTCAGGAGTTTATTGCCTTGTTTTCATATAGAATATAGGAAATATGAATTTTTGATCAAACATTTTGATATCCACTTCTTGTTGCAAAATGTCCATTCCATTCAATGTAACGATATCATACTTGTATACTTTAATTAATATATTCAATCTTTAAACAAGACTAGTATAATGAATTGTGTGGTATAGATTTTATACTGAAATTACAATCAAGGATCATCAGGATTATAATAGTAACATTGAAGGAGACTCTTACTGGAATTTCAATTTGCACAGTTTTGACTCGTGGTAGTGATTTGGACTCTGCCATTGGTTGTAATTTTGACACTGCTATAAGCTAGCTGTGATTCGAACATTGCTATAAGCTAGCTGTGACACTATATAATAGCCATGTGATTTTGACATTTCTCATTTTGTATGGCTTCTGTGATTTTAGAAGTCAGGATCTCTTCATTTATGGACTTTTAACTTATGCTCAGATGTATTTGAATGTTTATTCATGGCATAATGCTAAACTTTATAAAAACTATTTGTATCATAAAACTGAATTATAAATTAAACTATGTAAGACTTTATACTTTAATTTCATATTTTTTTTTTGTATAGTTATTTTTTTTTTTATTCTTATTTTTTTGGAACAACATACTTCTTTAAAATAACTTATGTAAATAAATTATGATGCTTGTATCAGTAACACAGCAGATATAATAATTATTTGTGAAACCTCAGATTCAGTTTATATTCTAATGACCTTATTGAAAAGTTCTGAATATTCTATCATGGATCGTGTGGAATTTTGTGATTATATGCAGTAAAATGTGACTGCCATTATATGAACTTCATAGCCCATACAAAGTGTCATTTACAGGTAAGTATGGAAAGAGGGGGTCAATGGCCAGCCCGTAAAGGGAGGTAAACCTACCTCTTTCATTGAAGAAATCTATTGAAGAAAAATGCTCTGTACTTTCAAAATATTAATATATAACATGATAATCATTTGAATGAAAAAAATCTTTCCAATAGAGAAAAAAAGTTCTCTTTTCATTATCCAACAATATTGCATGAGGTTAGAAATTTTGATTTGTGATATAAAAATTGAGGTTTTTTTCCTTTCTACCAGTAATTCACTCACATAATCTTTCCCTTTTTCGATTTTCATTGGAAAAGATTATTTATATTGAGTGGTGTTTATTTTCTTCATGTAAACAGCATATTTAAGACATATTTATATTATGAATGAATTTTTTAAAATTTTGATGCTATTTTATTTTTGTTTAAACATTCATTCTCAAGTTTAATGTTTAAAATCCATATATACTGAATATATTTGCTCTTGAATTGTCACTGAGTAAGACATTCCTTCATTAAGATAGATTCTTAACAAAGTCATATTTCATTTTATATACTCAAAATGTATCAACATTCAATTTTTAATTTGTACTAATGTACATGCATGTATAACATTTTTCTTCTGATAATACAAAAGATTTGTTATAATTCTTGAAATCAAATAAAATTTTAAATATAGCCTTAAAACCGCATTTTTTTAATTGATGTAAGCATAAAAAATGATATGATTTTTACAATCATTTTATGAAAGCTGTGGCAGTCTTGAGAACATATCTAAAGAAAAGCATGTTTAAAAGCCTCTGCATTTAAATGCAATTAAGTAAGCAGATGGTTCATTTGGAATTGAAACATTCCCATCTTATGTGGATTTAATTTACTAAAGAGGCCGCAAATCTAATCTATGGGATAAACATATTTCATGGGTGAAATTCGCCTTTGTTTCATCCTCTGAAGAACAATTAGGCCCAGTGGCAGGTGAGCGTTGTGGCCCATGGGCCTCTTGTTTATACGATGCAGCTGAGGTTAGTTACGATGTAATGCGATTTGCTGCGATGATAACGATTAAAAGCTAATCGTGTTAATCGTAGAAAAATTTTTAACAGTCAAAAAAAATTTCACGATCAACACGATAGTCACGAGTGAACACAAGATTTGTTTCGGTTTGATACGAGAACTACGATTTGTCCACGTTCGAGTCCCCGATCTCAATCGTGGCGCCAATCGTGATAGTGGGAACATAGCAGAAAGGTTCCCTAAGAGAAAATGTTTAATTAAATCTTTACAAAAAAATCTACAGAATAATTCGAATGGGCCCTAGAATAAAATTTTTAAAGATAGAGAAAATTGAACCAGTGGTTTCAGATACTTGTATGTCGGCGATTAAAAAAAATTGAATTATAGCAAAAAATCTCAAAGATTCAATAGACGACGTCACAATATTTGACCTTTGACCTCTTTATATGATCTTGACCTTTGTAGTTCATAAAGGATGGAGACTCCTTACCTATATGTTTCAAACATAAACTCTCTATTATTTAAGGAACAAAGGTACATGGCATTTCATAACAGAGTGTTACATGCCTTTTTATTGCACATGATTGTATAATCACATTCCAAAAAACAAGCCCCCAAGTGACCAATGCATAGGATTCTCTGATTTTTCCACAATATATGACACAGACATGCTAAAACAGGGATCATTCATTGTTGTCAATATAGAAATATTATTCTTTTTTCTCCATTACTTTTTAAGAAATTAGGTGAAATAGATTTCAGGTTTTTAACTCACCTGAGCCGAAGGCTCAAGTGAGCTTTTCTGATCACATTTTGTCCGGCGTCCGTCTGTCCGTCTAGCTGACCGTCTGTCTGTCTGTCTGTCTGTCTGTAAACTTTTCACATTTTCCACTTCTTCTCAAGAACCACTGGGCCAATTTCAACCAAACTTGCCACAAAGTATCCTTGGGTGAAGGGAATTCAAGTTTGTTCAAATGAAGGGCCACGCCCTTATTCAAGGGGAGATAATTGGGAATTAATGAAAATTTAGTGGTATATTTTAAAAATCTTCTTCTCAAGAACCACTGTGCCAGGAAAGATGAAACTTATGGGGAAACATCCTCAGGTAGTGTAAATTCAAATTTGTTCAAATCATGACCCCCGGGGGTAGGGCGGGGCCAAAATGGCCGACCAAAGTTTTACATAGAAATATATAGGAAAATTCTTTAAAAATCTTCTTCTCAAGAATGACAAAGCCATAATTCATCATATTTATATGGAAGCATGCTCAGGTAGTGTAGATTCAAGTTTGTTCAAATCATGACCCCTGGGGGTAGGGCGGGGCCAAAATGGCCGGACAAAGTTTTACATAGAAATATATAGGAAAATTCTTTAAAAATCTTCTTCTCAAGAATGACAAAGCCATAATTCATCATATTTATATGGAAGCATGCTCAGGTAGTGTAGATTCAAGTTTGTTCAAATCAAGACCCCCGGGGGTAGGGCGGGACCAAAATGGCCGACCAAAGTTTTACATAGAAATATATAGGAAAATTCTTTAAAAATCTTCTTCTCAAGAATGACAAAGCCATAATTCATCATATTTATATGGAAGCATGCTCAGGTAGTGTAGATTCAAGTTTGTTCAAATCAAGACCCCCGGGGGTATGGCGGGGCCAAAATGGCTGACCAAAGTTTTATATAGAGAATATATAGGAAAATTCTTTTAAAATCTTCTTCTCAAGAATAGCCAAGCCATAATTAATTATATTTATATGGAAGCATGCTCAGGTAGTGTAGATTCAAATTTGTTCAAATCATGACTCCCGGGGGTAGGGCCGGGCCAAAATGGCCGACTGAAGTTTTACATAGAAATATATAGGAAAATTCTTTAAAAATCTTCTTCTCAAGAATGACAAAGCCATAATTCATCATATTTATATGGGAGCATGTTCATGTCGTGTAGATTCAAGTTTGTTCAAATCAATTCCCCCGGGGGTGGGGCCGGGCCAAAATGGCCGACTGAAGTTTTACATAAAAATATATAGGAAAATTCTTTAAAAATCTTCTTCTCAATAATGACAAAGCCATAATTCATCATATTCATATGGAAACATGCTCAGGTAGTGTAGATTTAAATTTGTTCAAATCATGACTCCCGGGGGTAGGGCGGGGCCAAAATGGCCGACCAAAGTTTAACATAGAAATATATAGGAAAATTCTTTAAAAATCTTCTTCTCAAGAATGACAAAGCCATAATTCATCATATTTATATGGAAGCATGCTCAGGTAGTGTAGATTCAAGTTTGTTCAAATCATGACCCCTGGGGGTAGGGCGGGGCCAAAATGGCCGACCAAAGTTTTACATAGAAATATATAGGAAAATTCTTTAAAAATCTTCTTCTCAAGAATGACAAAGCCATAATTCATCATATTTATATGGAAGCATGCTCAGGTAGTGTAGATTCAAGTTTGTTCAAATCAAGACCCCCGGGGGTAGGGCGGGGCCACAATGGCCGACCAAAGTTTTACATAGAAATATTTAGGAAAATTCTTTAAAAATCTTCTTCTCAAGAATGACAAAGCCATAATTCATCATATTCATGTGGAAACATGCTCAGGTAGTGTAGATTTAAATTTGTTCAAATCATGACCCCTGGGGGTAGGGCGGGGCCAAAATGGCCGACCAAAGTTTTACATAGAAATATATAGGAAAATTCTTTAAAAATCTTCTTCTCAAGAATGACAAAGCCATAATTCATCATATTTATATGGGAGCATGTTCATGTCGTGTAGATTCAAGTTTGTTCAAATCAATTCCCCCGGGGGTGGGGCCGGGCCAAAATGGCCGACCAAAGTTTTACATAAAAATATATAGGAAAATTCTTTAAAAATCTTTTTCTCAAGAATGACAAAGCCATAATTCATCATATTCATATGGAAACATGCTCAGGTAGTGTAGATTTAAATTTGTTCAAATCATGACTCCCGGGGGTAGGGCGGGGCCAAAATGGCCGACCAAAGTTTTACATAGAAATATTTAGGAAAATTCTTTAAAAATCTTCTTCTCAAGAATGACAAAGCCATAATTCATCATATTCATATGGAAACATGCTCAGGTAGTGTAGATTTAAATTTGTTCAAATCATGACTCCCGGGGTAGGGCGGGGCCAAAATGGCCGACCAAAGTTTTACATAGAAATATATAGGAAAATTCTTTAAAAATCTTCTTCTCAAGAATGACAAAGCCATAATTCATCATATTCATATGGAAACATGCTCAGGTAGTGTAGATTTAAGTTTGTTCAAATCATGACTCCCGGGGGTAGGGCAGGGCCAAAATGGCCTACAAAAGTTTTACAAAGAAATAGGAAAATTCTTTAAAAATCTTCTTCTCAAGAATGACAAAGCCATAATTCATCATATTTATATGGGAGCATGCTCAGGTAGTTTAGATTCAATTTTGTTCAAATCATGACCCCTGGGGGTAGTGCGGGGAAATGGCCGACCAAAGTTTTACATAGAACTAGAGGTACTGTGAGCAATGAGCTCACTAAATGATACCCCCCGCCTCCCATAATGTCGATGTGTTGCTTTATATTGTTTTACGGTAATGTGTAAAGAGGAATAACTCGTCCTATCAAATGTTATCCAGAAGCTTCTATTATGTGACGTCATAGGTAAACAAAAAATGGTTATGTCCATGTTTTGCTCTGGGAAACCTAAAATACGTGTCGAATCAAAAAGTAAAATAGGAGGTGCACAATGGCAATATGTAATAAAGATTCTGTGAAAGTTTCATTAAATTTCACTCAGTAGTATAAGAGGAGTTGCGGATAAGAGAAAAAGCGTAACAGACGGACGGACGGACGGACGGACGTACAGACGGACGGACGGAAATCCCGATCACTATATACCCTCCCGCTTTTCAAGCGGGGGGTATAAATATATAGGAAAATTCTTTAAAAATCTTCTTCTCAAGAATGACAAAGCCATAATTCATCATATTTATATGGGAGCATGCTCAGGTAGTGTAGATTCAATTTTGTTCAAATCATGACCCCTGGGGGTAGGGCGGGGCCAAAATGGCCGACCAAAGTTTTACATAGAAATATATAGGAAAATTCTTTAAAAATCTTCTTCTCAAGAATGACAAAGCCATAATTCATCATATTTATATGGAAGCATGCTCAGGTAGTGTAGATTCAAGTTTGTTCAAATCAAAACCCCCGGGGGTAGGGCGGGGCCAAAATGGCCGACCAAAGTTTTACATAGAAATATATAGGAAAATTCTTTAAAAATCTTCTTTTCAAGAATGACAAAGCCATAATTCATCATATTTATATGGAAGCATGCTCAGGTAGTGTAGATTTAAATTTGTTCAAATCATGACCCCCGGGGGTAGGTCGGGGCCAAAATGGCTGACCAAAGTTTTACATAGAAATATATATGGGAAAATTCTTTAAAAATCTTTTTCTCAAGAATGACAAAGCCATAATTCATCATATTTATATGGGAGCATGCTCAGGTAGTGTAGATTCAAGTTTGTTCAAATCATAACCCCTGGGGGTAGGGCGGGGCAAAAATGGCCGACCAAAGTTTTACGTAGAAATCTAACATAGGAAAATTCTTTAAAAATCTTCTTCTCAAGAATGACAAAGCCATAATTCATCATATTTATATGGAAGCATGCTCAGGTAGTGTAGATTCAAGTTTGTTCAAATTAAGACCCCCGGGGGTAGGGCGGGGCCAAAATGGTCGACCAAAGTTTTGCATAGAAATATATAGGAAATTATTCTTTAAAAATCTTCTTCTCAAGAATGACAAAGCCATAATTCATCATATTTATATGGGAGCATGTTCATGTAGTGTAGATTCAAGTTTGTTCAAATCATGACCCCCGGGCGTGGGGCGGGGCCAAAATGGCCGACCAAAGTTTTACATAGAAATATATAGGAAAATTCTTTAAAAATCTTCTTCTCAAGAATGACAAAGCCATAATTCATCATATTTATTTGGAAGCATGCTCAGGTAGTGTAGATTCAAGTTTGTTCAAATCATGACCCCCGGGGGTAGGGCGGGGCCAAAATGGCCGACCAAAGTTTTACATAGAAATATATAGGAAAATTCTTTAAAAATCTTCTTATCAATCATTTTTTAAAAAATAGCAAATCCATGATTGGTCATGGGACTACTTTTGGATTTAAACTTTACAATAAAAAGCCATTTTATACTAGTTCTACCCTTGGTACTCAGGTGAGCGATGTGGCCCATGGGCCTCTTGCTTTAATATCCTACCTTAACACAGGATCGTCATTCTATTTTAAATAGCAGTTGCAAAAGTTTAACGTCAAAGTTCTACTTTGTTAAGTATTAAATATCAGTGGTGGTACTGTCTCATCAAACACAACTTGTATTTTTAGCTCTACTGGTCAGAGACCAGAAGAGCTTATGCAATAGTAATGCGTCCGTCGTCCGTCCGTCCGTCCGTCTGTCTGTCTGTAAACAATTTTTCAAAATGCTACTCCTCCTACAATTTTGGACCGATTTCAATATAACTTAATACACAAGTAGACTACACTAAGACACATAATTCTGTGCATCTGTTTTTGATTTTGATGAAAGGTGTTGCCATGGTTACTAAAAATAGAGATTTCTGTGAAATTCTTTCAAAATGCTACTCCTCCTACAGATTTGGTCCGATTTCAATATAACTTAACACACAAGTAGACTACACTAAGTCACATAATTCTGTGCATTGGTTTTTGATTTCGATGAACGGTGTTGCCATTGTTACTAAAAATAGAAATTTCTGTGAAGTTCCTTTCAAACGCTACTCCTCCTACAGTTATGATCTGATTTCAATATAACTTGGCATACAAGTAGACTACACTAAGATACATAATTCTGTGCATAAGTTTTTGAATTTGATGAACGGTGTTGTCATGGTTACTAAAAATAGAAATTTCTGTAAAATTCTTTCAAAATGCTACTCCTCCTACAGTTTTGGTCTGATATCAATATAACTTGGCACACAAGTAGACTACTCAAAGATACATAATTCTGTGCATCGGTGTTTGATTTCGATGAACGTTGTTGCAATGGTTTTTACTTACTAAAAATAGAAATTTCTGTGAAATTCTTTCAAAATGCTACTCCTTCTACATTTTTGGTCCGATTTCAATATACCTTGGCACACAAGTAGACTACACTAAGGCACATAATTCTGTGCATCGGTTTTTGATTTTGATGGACGGTGTTGCCATGGTTACTAAAAATAGAAATTTCTGTGAAATTCTTTCAAAATGCTACTCCTCCTACAGATTTGGTCCGATTTCAGTATAACTTGGCACACAAGTAGACTACACTAAGATACATAATTCTGTGCATCGGTTTTTGATTTGATAAACGGTGTTGCCATGGTTACTAATAATAGAAATTTCTGTGAAATTCTTTCAAAATGCTCCTCCTCCTACAGTTTTGGTCTGATTTCAATATAACTTGGCACACAAGTAGACTACACAAAGATACATAATTCTGTGCATCAGTTTTTGATTTCGATGAACGGTGTTGCCATGGTTACTAAAAATAGAAAGTTCTATGAAATTCCTTCAAAATGCTGCTCCTCCTACATTTTTGGTCCGATTTCAATATACCTTGGCATACAAGTAGACTACACTAAGACACAATAATACTGTGCATCGGTTTTTATTTTGATGAGTGGCAAGGATAATTTTTCTTTTTATTGCTGTTTGAAATTTTCAAGTCCCAACTGCTACATTTCTATTCCTTTGTTTTAAGTATAAACCAGTAGAGCTATAGTCTCGACAGAGACTTCTGGTTAATGTAGTATTTCAACATGATGTCACCGTGCTGTGCAGCTGTTGTAACAAACCCATGTATATATATACAGTGTACTAATTCATATTGAGAATGTTATCATCAAAACGAAGAATTACTCTTCTCCAAATATCAATGACATTTTAACCAGATTTTTCACACACAAAAAAATTCAATTCATTTTGTTCGTCATACTTAACTCAATTTTGAATGAACTTTGTCATTTATTTCTTTAATATACCTAACATCCATTGGAGTAGGTTATTTGATTAAAAAAGTTTCAATTTTCGATTAGTTTATGAAATCGTTTTTACAGCATTATCAGGGAGTACAGACAAAGACGACAAACAGATTCTGAGTGTAGTAGATTTTGGAGGACAGTCTGCCTACTACGCCTGTCATCAGGTCTATCTCAGCAAAAGAGCGTTCTATCTACTGGTCATAGACATGTCCAAACCTTTTACAGAAAAAGTTGATGAAAATAAATGTGAGCAACGGGGAACAATGTTTGCAGACTGGACATATGGAGGTAATAAAAAGAGTTAAATGCTGAGTTAGTCAAAGTGTCTTTTATATTTAACCTTTATAATGATGATTGTATTTATATAGCGCCTTTCTAGTATTAATGCTACTCAAAGCGCTTTACAATGCATTATTACCCCAGCAGACCTTAACAATCCAGAATCTTTCTCATTGCAAGCTGCCGTTATCAGCGCTAGAACACTAACATTCTGACAAAATCTTTCACTGTTTATAGCCAGGTATCCCTTTCACACAGGGTGGAGTGAAATTCGTGTAAAGTGCCTTTCCCACGGACACAACGTCGGCTTGTCGCAGCCAGGATTCGCACTTAATATAAAGAACATTTGTCAATTAAAAACGATAATATTTGGCACAATAGATATAAATATTGAAGAAATAGCTCAGTTCGATTATAATTTTAAATATTGTGATATAAGTAATTTATATTAACAGCCATTCCTTTTTGTCCCATATAGATTTCGTTCATCAATAAAACATAAATAACTATACAAGTAATTAACAAGATAATTATGTGGCGGCTGTTCCAACCATGAAACATGCCATAAAAAATTAATACTACATACTTTACTACTTAGATGCATCTGATTACTAGTATCTATACGGTCGGAAATATTTTTAATTATATGTCTTGTTTCACTAAATGCAGGATTAACAATTGCAGTAAATGCAGAAATAAAATATGAAGCCAGCTTGAGCGATCTTTTTTCTGTCATACTCAATATATGTACCGTTTGATTCTTCCTCATTTTTTTTTATTCTGCACATCCTGTTTAAAACTAGATTTTGCATCATCAGCAAACGATGTTAAGGGCATGTACTGGAATAAGAATATCTGTCTGTTTGTCAGTTCCTTGTTAAGATAAGCTCCTGTAGTGGAGCAGATAGTGGGAAAATATTTCACTTGCGGATACAAGCACCAAATTTTGCATGAAGGTTCTTTGACTGGAATAAGAAATATCGTTGGCCATTCAAATTTCCGCCATTTTCAATATGGCCGCCACTTATTTCAAAATGACGTCTGTTTTTATCATTTTTTCCTGATATTTTGAATGTTTCTTGGTAATACTCTAATTTATTTCTGAAATAATAAAAGGGAACTTGGTACAGTATATGACATAATTTAAGCTTTATTTAATTGATACAAACGTTGCGCATGCACTTAAATACAAACATAAAATGTTTAATGACATAACTTGCAATCTTCGGAACAGTGTACAGCTGCATATAGTAGTGCAAGGTAATTTGGATCTAAAGTAGTTGAAGTTATTTTACACAATTTACCAGTTCTTGACATGATGCAACAATTAGTTGCAAGAAGTTGTCCAGTGTGAGACCAAAAATCCACATTCTGTTTTCCAGTCTTACCTGGAAGGTGATTGTCAATTTAGCCAATTGCACGGAGACTGTCCCACTAAATGTCCTGCAATTTAATTCTCCTAATAGAACATTTTACTTTGCCCGGAAGATTATTTCATTTATTGAGATTTTACGTGCCTTGAATGTGTGTTTCACTACATTAAGTTTTACATTCCTGGAAGAATTATTTCACTTATTGAGGACTTACATAAGAAAATTATTTCACTTATTGAGGACTTACATAAGAATTTACTTGGTTTTTATGACCACTGGATAGTGAGGGAACGCCTGAGAAGCTTTTGTGAAAATTTCTACCACAAGTTTTTAAGGAATTGCATCTCGCTACTGTGACGATACGATACATTTTATACAATGTAATTATATATAAATTCTACAATAGTAAACAATCATAGACATCTGATGTTACTTATATTTCTTTTGATAATAAAGATATACCCCTACATAATACTTTATCAGGTATGTTTATTTTTTTTATTAAAAGAAAAATAGGTAATGTCAGGTGTCTATGGGAACAATACCAATTCGTATATATAAATGCATTATAAGAAAATAATTTTGTTTTTATTTATAGCATTCAAAGTGAAATATGATTTATATAGTCTTTTTAAACTTCTAAAATATCTTTCAGTGACTAAAGTAGAATTTATTTGGTTGTAAGAGACTCTAGGTGAGGCCAAACTGCATAAAAAATGTCGCCATTTTGTTTAAGTGGCGGCCATCTTAAAAATGGCGGAAATCGCGGTAGCTTACGATGTTTATAGATTTAGTAGCATCAGATATACATCTGTGCCAAATTTCATGCTTATATCCACAAGTGAAATAATTGGCTGAAAGTTTGATCTAAGTCGCTACACTATTGGTGTTTTCATCATGATTTAAAAAAAAAACAATTGTCCGATGGTGTAAACGAGGACTATCGCAAGGAAGGTTTTCTGTCTCATTGTTTTCTTTTAGAACATTTACTATTAATCAGCAGTTACCTGTATCCTTTAGAAGTTATACAGACACAAGCTATTATTGTACTTTATAGCATATGTCAGTTGTGATTAAAGTCAGTTCAATTACAGACTATTCTATTTGAATATCCTCTTCCGTTCTTCTGACTTTGGCAGTAGAAGCAATAGGAGGCGATTAAAAAACTTTTATGCGCTAAATGTAATGCGTAAATAACATTAAGCTAAACTAAATCTAATCAGAGAGTTGTGTCGGAAATCTTAGCTAAATAATGAATGTCTTTTTTTTCATTTTAAAATATTTGTCAAGCCCATTCAGTTAAAAATATAAACACTTATATTTTGTGTTGTGATTTCAGAGTACGTTCTTTTCTGGCTGAAATCTATTCACACGTACTGCGCTGAGGACACATCAGTCATTATTGTAGCTACACACAGTGAAAATGCTACACAGAAGGTAATGTGTTTACTATCTACATCAGAGTGGAATATTCTTTTTCTTAGTTTTATTTCACACTTTGAAAAAAAAATGGAGGATGCACCTGTACTTTAAAACTGTATAAATATATTTTGCTCGATAAGACTATGATATTATTAACAAAGCTCAGGGTTACGTATACTGGTAATAAATTACTTCATATATTAGTTTATTTCTTTTTCTTGCGAATCAGATTAATATTAGCTTCAACTTGTCCGTTGACAAAAGTCTGTCTGTCGCAACGATTTGAAACATGTTGCACATTTTGCATACTCGTGGTCTACGTTATCGACATATTCTCATCAACACAAGTATAATTTCATTACATGTATGTCCTTATTCTCCCTCTGTCAATCGAAAGTTATTTCCGGCCTTCTATTTTCAATTTATTTCAATTTAAATTGAATCTAGTAGCAAAGTTTGTAAGTTTCTTGATGCACCTGACTTTGAGCGAAATCGTTACCGGATATGTGAAGCGCCAAGTAAACGTCAAATTAATTAATACAGTCCAAAAATCACATCTTGCAAATTAGAAATTGGGTTTCTGATTTACTATTATTTGATCAGGTAGTGCGAGTATTTGCCTAATTCAAGGATTCTTCTCTAATTTCCGAGCAGATGAATTATTCAAAGTAAATTTTCTTGAATGTATTATATATTTAGGTGTAAGAGATTTAAAAGACCATATTTTTCTTTCCTTATCATAATTCAAAAATTTAAATAGAATGATAAACTGTGTTTGAAAACAAGCAGGTACTATATAGTTTTGGTGAAATTGTGTCGTATGAAGATATCGTCTTTTCTGCCTCTCAAAATTATTATAGAACATTGAATTTAGTCATTTTTTAACCAATCAAGACTAGACGAAATTTCAAATTTTAGTCAAATTAATAATAAGGGATTTCAGTTTCAAAGTATATCAAAACAATAAGATTTTTCAGACATACTAGAACTATGATGGCTTTTAAATGCTTCAAATATAAGTACAAATTTGAGCCTAAAATCCGCAAAAAGGTGTTATTTTTCTCTTTGTAAACGATCAAAACTTTTAAGTCTTTGTATCATTTTATAGATTTATGTGACAAATTTACTAAATGTGAAAATGAGAAAAAGTTAATAAATATAAGAAGCAATTATTATAACTAGTATATCCTCAAAAAAAATTAAGAGAACTAGAGGAATTTCGGATTAGCAAATATTCTCTCTATTTGAAATATGTATGTCAGTTTTGTAATATCATATTACAGGCCCTATATCATAGTATCTTTGTTAAGCAAATAGAGAAAAACATTAAAATTGTTTGGATCCAATGATTCAAAACTGTACTTTCAATTCTTAAAGCTGGACACGACTCGTAAATAGGCAAACGCCAATTTCACTAGCATTATCCACGATACACCAATACTAGGTACTTGTATACTTGTGCTGGTTATCTTTCATTACCTTGTTATGTTCCCCAAACGAAGTTGGGGAACATATTGTTTTTACTCTGTTTCTTATTATTATTATTAAGGTCTTCCGTCTTCAGTGGAAGACCTTCTTGTTATTCTTCGGTTTCTTTTTCACTTTTTAGGTCACCTGAGTAACTCAGGTGACCTATTGCTATCTGTTTTCGTCCGTCGTCGTCCGTCGTCCGTCGTGTGTCGTGTGTCGTGTGTTAACATTTGAACATTTTCAGCCTCTTCTCTGAAACCACTGAACCAATTTCAACCAAATTTGGTATACAGCATCTATGGGTGGAGGGGAACAAAAATTGTGAATTTCATGGTCCCCGCCCCCCTGGGGCCTGAGGGGTGGGGCCAAAACCACTAAAATTAATGAAATCTTTAAAAATCTTCTTCTTTACTCCTGGACATCAAGCAGGCAAACTATTGGCATGAATGTAATAAGCATTGAGTCCTATACCAAAATTGTGAAATTCATGGCCCCAGGGTCAGGGGTTCTAGTGCTAGGGTGGGGCTCTATAGATTATATAGTGAAAATGCATTATTTCTTTGAAAATCTTCTTCTCTGCTCCTGGGTATTAAATACACTAACTAAGCACATAGTTATGATGAGCAAGAGTGCCTCTTCCAGATTTGTGAATTTTATGGCCCCAGGGTCAGGGGTTCTGGTGTTAGGGCGGGGCTCTATAGATTATAGAGTGAAAATGCATTATTTCTTTGAAAATCTTCTTCTCTGCTCCTGGGTATTAGATAAACTAACTAAGCACATAGTTATGATGAGCAAGAGTGCCTCTTCCAGATTTGTGAATTTTATGGCCCCAGGGTCAGGGGTTCTGGTGTTAGGGCGGGGCTCTATAGATAATATAGTGAAAATGCATTATTTCTTTGAAAATCTTCTTCTCTGCTCCTGGGTATTAGATAAACTAACTAAGCACATAGTTATGATGAACAAGAGTGCCTCTTCCAGATTTGTGAATTTTATGGCCCGAGGGTCAGGGGTTCTGGTGTTAGGGCGGGGCTCTATAGATTATAGAGTGAAAAAGCATTATTTCTTTGAAAATCTTCTCCGCTCCTGGGTATTAAATACACTAACTAAGCACATAGTTATGATGAACAAGAGTGCCTCTTCCAGATTTGTGAATTTTATGGCCCGAGGGTCAGGGGTTCTGGTGTTAGGGCGGGGCTCTATAGATTATAGAGTGAAAATGCATTATTTCTTTGAAAATCTTCTTCTCTGCTCCTGGGTATTAGATAAACTAACTAAGCACATAGTTATGATGAGCAAGAGTGCCTCTTCCAGATTTGTGAATTTTATGGCCCCAGGGTCAGGGGTTCTGGTGTTAGGGCGGGGCTCTATAGATTATATAGTGAAAATGCATTATTTCTTTGAAAATCTTCTTCTCTGCTCCTGGGTATTAGATAAACTAACTAAATACATAGTTATGATGAACAAGAGTGCCTCTTTCAAGTTTGTGAATTTCATGGCCCCAGGGTCAGGGGTTCTGGTGTTAAGTCGGGGCTCTATTGATTATATAGTAAAAATACATTTATTCTTTGTAAATATTTTTCTTTGCTTCTGGGTTTTAAGCCAATTATTCAAGTATATATATATATTTATGATGAAGAAAGGTGCATCTAGCAAAGTGGTTTTTAACGCCCCCAGGGTCAAAGGGGGGGGGGGGGTTACATAGCCTGAAAATAAATTAAATCTTTGAAATCTGCTCTTTAGTATTTATCAACCATTTTATGATAAAATTTGCAAAATTTTGAAATATATGGCCCTGGGTCAGTGGTTCCTTTGGGGTGAGGTGCACAACTGGTTATAAAGTGGAAGTGCATTTTCTCTTTGTTACTCTGATCTACCTCTGGGTATTAAGTAAATAGAGTAAGCATGCTAAGTTAATAATTATGATAAGCAATGGTGCCTCTTTCAAAATTGTAAATTGTGAATTTCTTGGCCTCCGGTTTAAACACGAACCAAATTTAATTGTTTGAAAGTTGTTACACAATACTCAGGTGACCTATAAGGCCCGTGGGCCTCTTGTTTTCTTACCTATTATTATTCTTTTTTTTCTTACCGATTTTGTGCACGCGATTTCTCGAAAACGGCTCGATGGATTTCCATGAAACTTTCAGGACTCATGTAACATTACTTGAACTTGATTCATTTTTTTCCGTTTTGATGACGTCACTTCCGGTCCGGAAATATTTTCGATTTTATGATTTTTGAAGGGTCAGGTTGTCCGCGAACGTTCTAAAAACTGGCTAAAGATAGAAACGTGAAAATTTCAGGTGTGATAGTCCTAAGTCTATAGATGTGCAAAATGAATTTCATTTTTATCGGAAGTGCCGCGCGTCGGCGCTCGCTATGGCCCGAAAATTGTCCTATCGCGAATTTCAAATTCTTTACAACCTTTTCTATGATATCTTTTTACTTTGAAATATTTTTTTATAATATATATAACAAAAGAAGTGTAGAATTCCAAGATCTTTCAAATGATATCTCGAAAAAAGGGCTGGCCCCTAAAATTAAGGGACTGGAGGGGCCATAAGTATTTCCTTTATATCTCAAAAAGTATTGAGAATTTGTAATACATCAAAGAAGCAAAGTTGTTTAAGCTTAATCTACGGGCGTCGTCAAAATACGTCCGACGACGTCGCTTCCGGCCAAACCGGAAGTAGTCGGAAAAGCGCGTATTTTGGTCATTCTTGACAAGTTTTGGGGTATCTTATGTCACTAGGAACATAAAAATAAGTTTTCCGTCCATCGTCATCACTTCCGGTCAAACCGGAAGTAGCAATGGCTTATTTTTGCATTAATTAACATAGATTTTGAGGATTCAACCAATTTTGGGGCGTAATTTCTCATATTCGTTAAAAATGAAAACTACTTCCGGTCAAACAGGACGGAAGACCAACCCGTTGCTTTGCAACGAGCTTTGCTCTAGTTAAGGTCTTCCGTCTTCAGCGGAAGACCTTATTGTTTTTCTTCGGTTTCTTTTTCACTTTTATTAAGGTCTTCCCACTTCCTTCGGAAGACCTTATTGTTTTCCGTCGGTTTCCTATTATTATTATTATTATTATTCTTTTTTCATAGTTATAGCGATATCTCAGCCGTGACTGTACGGATTTCAAAGATTCTTACAGGAAAGATGCATGACATTAATATCTCCAGACGTGTTTTTCATTTTTTCTAAATTTGCTTCCATTCGCGATTTTTTGGGAAATTTGTATTTTTTAAATGCATTTTTGTACCCCCGTTTTCTCGAAAACGGCTAAAGATATGACATTGAAACTCATGGACATGAAAGAGCATCACATGTAGATGTGCCGAACGTCCTTCATTTTTTGTCGTTTCTACTTCCGGTCGCAAACGGAAGTGAATTCAAAAAGTCTAATTTTCCAACTTTTTTGTTTTTCAATATTTTTCTTTCAGATTTACAGGGTTTATAGAGCGTCTTCAAAGAAATCTATATATGTTTTCATTTATTTCATGCGAGCGTTTATTGCAAAGATATGACAGAACCAAACTTTGTCTTACTGTCGCTGGTTCGAATCCCGCTCGGGGCGTTCCCCAAATTTTTTCTTTGTTTTTGTATTTTTTCAGTTGCAAATTACTTTTCACTCTTTTATAACATGTGTGGAAAATTTTGCCGGTTTTTAAAAGCTATATTTGGAGATATTTCGTGAAATACCTGGAACAATCACGATCTGCGTTGAGAAACTACTGTAAATGAACGTAAACGAAAAAAATACATTATGGAATCTATTTCATAGGATGACGCTAACTAGATTGCAAAAGAGAAGTCGGTCGGAAGACCTGCTTGTTGCACCAGCAACAAGAACGCATCTAGTTAAGGTCTTCCGTCTTCAGCGGAAGATTTCCTTAGGTTTCTTTTTCACTTGTATTATATTTTGTGCAGGATTTTTCAATGGATTTCCGTTTTCAGGACTATGTTACATATTATTGTTTTTTTTTTTTTTCTTACCAGATTTAATGTTTTTTAAGCGATTTCTCGAAAACGGCTCAATGGATTTCGTGAAACTTTCAGGACTCATCACTTGAACCTTATGCGTTTTTTTCTGTTTTGATGAATTTCCGGTCCGGAGTCGGCACTTTAATGGTTTTTTAAGGGTCTTTTGTCCGCACGATTTCTCCTAAACGGCTTTAGGTAGACACATGATTCAGGATGGAACATCAATGTTTGTAATATGCGGAATGTATTTCATTTTTATCGGAAGTGCCGCACGTCGGCTTTCGGTATGGCCCGAAAATAGTCCTATCGCAAATTTCAAAATTTTCAACACCTTTTCTACAATATCTTTTTACCTGGAAATATTTTGTTAAAACATATAGAACAAAAGAAGTGTAGAATTTTAAGATCTTTCAAATCATATCTTGTAAAAAGAGCTGGCCCCTTAAATTAAGGGTCAAGAGGGGCCGAAAGTTTTTTCTTTATATCTCGAAATGTATTGAGAATTTGTAATACGTCAAAGAAGCAAAGTTGTTCAAAATGTCAAGCTCAATCTATTGGGGTCATCAAAATACGTTCGGCGTCGTCACTTCCGGCCAAACCGGAAGTATTCGAAAACGGTTTTTTTGCCGTTCTTGACAAGTTTTGGGGTAACATATGTCTTTAGGAGCATAAAAACTAATTTTCCGTCCGTCGTCGTCACTTCCGGTGAAACCGGAAGTAGCAAAAAATTGCTTATTTTCGCATTATTTAACATAGCTTTAGAGGATTCAAACCATTTTTAGGCGTTATTTCTCATATTTGTTTATTATTATTATTGTTTTTTTTTCTTACCGATTTTGTGCACGCGATTTCTCGAAAACGGCTCGATGGATTTCCATGAAACTTTCAGGACTTATGTAACATCACTTGAACCTTATGCGTTTTTTTCTGTTTTGATGACGTCACTTCCGGTCCGGAGTTATCAGCACAAAATTGATTTTTTAAGGGTCAGTTTGTCCGCACGATTTCTCCTAAACGACTTTAGATAGACACGTGATACTTTCAGGTCTAGTAGACCTATGTCTGTAGATTTGTGGAATGTATTTTATTTTTACCGGAAGTGCTGCACGTCGGCGCTCGGTATGGCCCGAAAATAGGCCTATCGCGAATTTCAAAATTTTTAGCACTTTTTCTACGATATCTTTTTACCTGGAAATATTTTGTAAAAACATATAGAACAAAAGAAGTGTAGAATTTTAAGTTCTTCCAAATGATATCTCGGAAAAAGGGCTGGCCCCTAAAATTAGGGGTCTAAGGGGTCCGAAAGTTTTTCCTTTATATCTCAGAAAGCATTGAGAATTTGTAATACGTCCATGAAGCAAAGTTGTTCAAAATGTCAAGCTTAATCTAATGGAGTCGTCAAAATACGTCCGTCGACGTCATTTCCGGCCAAACCGGAAGTAGTCGAAAAACGCGTATTTTTACCGTTCTTGAAAAGTTTTTGGGTAACATCTGTCACTGGGAGCATAAAAATTAATTTTATGTCCGTCGTCAACACTTCCGGTCACACGGGAAGTAGCATAAACTTCCGGTCAAACAGGACGGAAGACCTACTCGTTGCTTTGCAACGAGCTTTGCTCTAGTAAGAATTAACGTCTTTTACCTTTCTTGGAGCATTAATCTCTTGAAATACCACTATTTATTCTAACTTTTAACCTGTCTGAATGACCTTTGTCCTTGACCCAAAGCTCATGTCCATGGTGTAGGAAACAACGCCACATTATTAATTCTTTAACACACCGCTAATTTAAAAAAAAAAACAAAAAAAACATCAAGAATATTCTCCTAAGCTCTTTGGGAATAGAAGCTCAATTAACAAAAAATGACCTTGACCTTTAACATTTGACCTTAACCTTTAACCTTAATTCAAAATTCATACCCAAGCTGTAAAATACAAAATCCGCTTATTCATTATTAGAACCCCCCCCCCCTTTTTAAACCAGAGTAACATAAATTTCATCTCTTGAACTCATACACCACCTGGGATCCACATAAAACTGCAGAAACATGTAGAAGAGACCTCAAAGAAAGTGTATTTAAAGTTTTACAGTGATCCTGTATAATATATAGAAGTTATAATTTTTTTCGGCAATAAAAAGAATTCAAACCTGGAACGGCGTATCATCACTGAGCATTAATTTCTTGAAATACCACCATTTATTCTAACTTTTAACCTGTCTGTATTACCCTCTGACCTTGACCCAATGTTCATGTCCATGCTCTAGGAAACAATGCCATAATATCAATTCTTTAACCCACCGCTAATAATAAAAAAAAAAACCATCAAGAATGTTCTCTTAAGCTGTTTGTAAATAGAGGCTCAATGAAGAAAAAATGACCTTGACCTTTGACCTTGACCTTTAACATTTGACCTTGACCTTAAACATTTGACCTTGACCTTTAACCTTAATTCAAAATTCATACCCAAGCTGTAAAATACAAAATCCGCTTATTTATTATTAGACACCCACCCCCCTTATTAAACCAGAGTAACCTAAATTTCATCTCCTGAACTCATACACCACCTGGGATCCACATAAAACTGCGGAAACATGTAGAAGAGACCTCAAAGAAAGTGTATTTAAAGTTTAACAGTGATCCTGTATATTATATAGAAGTTATAAATTTTCTCGGCAATAAAAAAAAAAAATTCAAACATTGAACGACGTATTAGCAACGTAGAATATTTTTTTTTTTCAAACTCACGCCAAATTTCCGATTGACTTGTAATATTCAGGAACATGTAGAACAGACCACAGCAATATATTCTGTGGAGTTTCACGGCCAGAGTTTATGGGATACAGAAATTATGAATTTTTACGGCATAAATATCTCATTTTTCGTTATGGAAATTTCCCGTGCAAATGATAAAACATGTCATATAAAGCTTTTGTTGCCCATTTTTTTTTATGTTTAAGTTGCACTAAATTCTACTAATATGATATGATATTTTAATATCGAACATCTTTCATTTTGCTTTCCTGGGGAGTAAATGCGATGTTTGTTTACATTTGAGCAATACACAGAAATACACGCAAATAGCGGTTCTCGATATAAAAAGTATAATGTACCCTTACCATGCTGTGTTTCCCATTCAGAAATAAATGTTTACCATTGAATAAATCATTTAAACTTGAAACATAATTGTTCACACATAAATTCACGGTGATTTCGCTGTGATTCATGTAAATTCGGAATGTGTGTCAAATAGCGAACCCGACTTTCGCAGTTTTTATTCTCATGTAAACAAACCGGCCAGCCTCTCCAGCTCTTTTTGTAGACATGAATTAATCAACATTTCCTGATATATATAACACCGAAAGCAAGTGCAGAATATTTTTTATTAAACAACTTCTCATTATACACCAATCAGGTAAAGCAGAAATCTTTTCTGTCCGCGCAATCTTGTGCCACAACTGGTTAATTATTAAGGTCTTCCGTCTTCAGCGGAAGACCTTCTTGTTATTCTTAGGTTTCTTTTTCACTTTTATTATTATTATTGTTTTTTTTTCTTACCGATTTTGTGCACGCGATTTCTCGAAAACGGCTCGATGGATTTCCATGAAACTTTCAGGACTTATGTAACATCACTTGAACCTTATGCGTTTTTTTCTGTTTTGATGACGTCACTTCCGGTCCGGAGTTATCAGCACAAAATTGATTTTTTAAGGGTCAGTTTGTCCGCACGATTTCTCCTAAACGACTTTAGATAGACACGTGATACTTTCAGGTCTAGTAGACCTATGTCTGTAGATTTGTGGAATGTATTTTATTTTTACCGGAAGTGCTGCACGTCGGCGCTCGGTATGGCCCGAAAATAGGCCTATCGCGAATTTCAAAATTTTTAGCACTTTTTCTACGATATCTTTTTACCTGGAAATATTTTGTTAAAACATATAGAACAAAAGAAGTGTAGAATTTTAAGTTCTTCCAAATGATGTCTCGGAAAAAGGGCTGGCCCCTAAAATTAGGGGTCTACAGGGGCCGAAAGTTTTTCCTTTATATCTCAAAAAGTATTGAGAATTTGTAATACGTCCATGAAGCAAAGTTGTTCAAAATGTCAAGCTTAATCTAATGGAGTCGTCAAAATACGTTCGTCGACGTCATTTCCGGCCAAACCGGAAGTAGTCGAGAAACGCGTATTTTTAACGTTCTTGAAAAGTTTTTGGGTAACATCTGTCACTGGGAGCATAAAAATTAATTTTATGTCCGTCGTCAACACTTCCGGTCACACGGGAAGTAGCATAAACTTCCGGTCCACAAATTTCAAAATTTCTCACACCTTTTCTTCGATATCTTTTTACCTGAAAATATTTTGTGAAAACGTATAGAACAAAAGAAGTGCAGAATTCAAAGATCTTTCAAATGATAACTCAAAAAAAGGGCTGGCCCCTAACTTTAAGGGCCTAGAGGGGCCAACATTTTTTTCTTTATATCTCAAAACGTATTGAGAATTTGTAATACGTCAAAGAAGCAAAGTTGTTCAAAATGACAAGCTTAATCTATTGAAGTCGTCAGAAAACGTCCAGCGTCGTCACTTCCGGCCAAACCTGAAGTAGTCGAAAAACGCGTATTTTTGCCGTTCTTGACAAGTTTTTTGGTAACAAATGTCTCTAGAAGCAAAAAAATAATTTTTTCGTCCGTTGTCGTCACTTCTGGTCAAACCGGAAGTAGCAAAAAATTGCTTATTTTTGCATTAATTAACATAGCGTTAAAGGATTCAAACCATTTTTAGGCGTTATTTCTCATTTTTGTTAAAAATTAATGCTACTTCCGGTCAAACAGGACGGAAGACCTACTCGTTGCTTTGCAACGAGCTTTGCTCTAGTTAAGGTCTTCCGTCTTCAGCGGAAGACCTTATTGTTTTTCTTAGGTTTCTTTTCCACTATTTTTCTTATTATTATTTTTTTTCTTACCGATTTTGTGCACGAGTTCTCGGAAACGGCTTGATGGATTTTCATGAAACTTTCAGCTCTGATAGAACATCAAAAAATCTAGAAATAATTTTTTTTATTTTGATGACGTCACTTCCGGTTCGGAGATTTTCGCGATTTTGCCATTTTTAGAGGGTCACTTTGTCCGGCAATGTTCTCAAAAACCGTTGAAGATAGAAGCATGAAATTTTCAGTGATGATAGAGCACCTTTGGAGAAGTGAATTCAGTATATCATTTTTACCGGAAGTACGAAGCGCCGACGCTCGATGTGGTCCGAAAATAGTCCTATCAAGAATTTCAAAATTTTTTACACCTTTTCTACGATAACTTTTAACCTAGAAATATTTTGTTAAGACATGTAGAACAAAAAAAGTGTAGAATTACACGATCTTTCAAATGATATCTCGAAAAAAAGGCTGGCCCCTAAAATGAAGGGCCTAGAGGGGCTGAAAGTATTTCCTTTATATCTCAAAAAGTATTGAGAATTTGTAATACGTCAAAGAAGCAAAGTTGTACAAAATGTCAAGCTTTATCAAATGGGGTCATCGGAATATGTCCGGCAACGTCACTTCCGGTCAAACCGGAAGTAGTCAAAAATTGCATATTTTTGCTGTTCTTGACAGGTTTTTGGATATCATATGTCACTGAAAGCTTAAATTTTAATTTTCTGTCCGTCGACGGTACTTCCGGTCCAACCGAAAGTTGCCAAAAATGGCTTAATTTTGCAATAATTAACATAAATTTGGAGGATTAAACCATTTTTGGACTTCATTTGTCTTTTTTTCTTAAAAGAAAGCTACTTCTGGTCAAACAGGACGGAAGACCTACTCGTTGCTTTGCAACGAGCTCGGCTCTAGTTATTATTATTAAGGTCTTCCGTTTCCAACGGAAGACCTTTCTGTTATTCTTAGGTTTCTTTTTCCCTATTATTATTATTATTCCAACCGATTTTGTGCACGCGATTTCTCAGAAACGGCTCGGTCGATTTACATGAAATTTTCATATATAATAGCTAATCAATCGATCTTGATAGGTTTTTAAGTTTTTTTATGACGTCACTTCCGGTCATGAAATATGGGCAATTTTCTGATTTTAAAATGCAATTTTGTCTTGATTTAATAGCAAAAACTGCTTAAGATTTGAGCTGAAGATTAATTGGAGATGATAGTTCATGACTTATAGCGTTGCAGAATCGCCTTTTCGTGCGACGTTAGTACTTCCGGTCGAAACCGGAAGCGAATTTAAGAAACGTATTTTTTCAACTTTTCATTTTTAATATTTTTATTTTAGAATTGAATAGAGACCATTTTGCAGAAGCCAAATATGTAATTTGTTTGAAAATCGAAAAAGCCAATCTCGAGATATTAGCGTTTGAAATCGCGAAGCGGCGATCCCGATGGCTGAATGGTTAGCGCGTTGGATTGTCACGCGGGCGACCCGGGTTCGATCCCCTTTGTGACCAAAAAATTTTATCATTTTTTCTGCTCGATATTTCGATTTTTATTAATTTTAGACCATTTGCAACAACATATTTTCAACTTTTAAGTATATCTTACGTAATAAGGGTTCACAAAGGGCCAGAATGCTAAATCTTTGACGCTTTATATCTTAAAAAGGGGGAATATTTTGATAAACAATATTGAACAAAAGTTGATCAGAATAATGTTCTTAACAATATGCATACTTTGAAATTTTTGTACAATGGCCCCATTCCGGACTTGTAGGAGTGGTCCCTAAATATTTATATGTAGCATATCTCCACAACAAATAGAAATCTCTGAATAAGTGTTGAACAAAAAAGCTTCAAAATCACAAGACCTTTCATTTGATATCAAGAAAAAGGGGCTGATCCCTGAAATTAGGGGCTCAGAGGGGCCAACAGTCTTTTATCTATAACTCTCTATTGATCAATATTTTGTTATACATTACTGAAGCAAAAGTATTTATCTTCACGATTGGCAACAATATATGATACAATTTTGATGATATGTTACGTAATTAGGGGTCACAAGGGGCCAGATTGTCAAATCTTTGACGCTTTATATCTCGAAAAGGGAGAATATTTTGATAAGCAATATTGAACAAAAGATGGTCAGAATAATATTCTAAACAATATGCATACTTTGAATTTTTGTAAAACGGCCCCATTAAGGACTTGTAAGAGTGGCCCCTAAATATTTCTATGTAGCATATCTCCACAATGAATAGAAATCTCTGAATAAGTGTTGAACAAAAAAGCTTCAAAATCACAAGACCTTTCATTTGATATCAAGAAAAAGAGGCTGACCCCTCAAATTAGGGGCTCAGAGGGGCCAACAGTCTTTTATCTTTTTAACTCTTAAATGATCAATACTTTGTGATACATTATAGAAGCAAAAGTATTCATCTTAACAATATGCAACAATATCTGATAGAATTTGGATCATATGTTACGTAATTAGGGGTCACAAAGGGCCAGAATACTAAATATTGAACGATTCATATCTTGAAAATGGGGAATATTTAGATTAGCAATATTGAACAAAAGATGGTCAGAATAATATTCTTAACAATATGCACACTTTCAATTTTTGAAAAATGGCCCCATTAAGGACTTGTAGGAGTGGCCCCTAAATATTTATATGAAGCATATCTCTACAACGAAAAGAAATCTCTTAATAGGTGTTGAACAAAACATCTTTGAAACTACAAGAGCTTTCATTTGATATCAAGAAAAAGGGGCTGACACCTTAAAATAGGGGCTTAAAGGGGACAAAAGTCTTGAATCAGTACCTATTTTATGATCAATATTTTGTGATACATTACAGAATCAAAAAAATGCATTTTAACAACTTACAACAATATAATATAAAATTTTGGCCATATTTTACGTATTAAGGGGTCGCAATGTGGCCAAAATGCTATTTTTTTATCATGCTTTACGTCTTGAAAAGAGGGGGTATTTCTATATGCCATATTGAAAAAAGATGTTCAGAAAATTGTGATAAAAATGAGAAACTTTAAATTCGTTGAAGGAAAACTTTATGTCATTCTCTTTTAACGAATATCTCAGTCAAAATCACATCTCATCTTATCTAGTTATTCTTCTTTTTTCTTCTTATTTCTTCTCCGGTACTTTTTTGTCCGGAAGTGTTCTCAGAAACTGTTCACCCATCTAAGTTAAAACCTTTTTAGGGTTAATAGGTGTGTTGTGTAGGTGTGCTGAACGAAGGTCATTTTGCGCGCATACGCCTGCACGTGCGGGCGCGTGAAGTGAGTTAAATGACTGATTTACTTAATATAGCCATAACTTTTACATTTTTTGATGAAATGCTTTGAAACTCATTACATAGGATATATTGTGTTATATAATGACACTATCAAATTGCAACAACTACGCGCTTGCACGTGAGCTTTGCTCTGATTGGCTAAAACTTAAATCTCAATATCTCTTTTGTTTTTTGACGAAACCCGTTAAAATTTAAAACATAGTCATGCATGTAGGATATCCTACAATATGATATATAAAAAAATTCATGAAATCACGCGCATGCACGTGTGCTGCAATCTGATTGGCTGAAAAATTAAATGGATCTATCTCCTTTATTTTTTGACAAAATGCTTTGAAATTTAAAACATAGTCATGCATTAGGATATCCTGCAATATGAAATACAAAAAAAAATCAAGAAATCATGCGCATGGACGTGTGCTGCAATCTGATTGGTTGAAACTTTAAATAACTATATCTCCTTTGTATTTGATGAAATGCTATGAAATTTAAAACATAGTCATACATCATGACACCATACAATATGATATAGAAAAATATTCATGAAATCACGCGCATGCACGTGTGCTACAATCTGATTGACTGAAACTTGAAATGGCTATGTCTCCCTTGTTTTTCAACCGAACTGGATGGGATTTAGAACATAGATATATATAAGGGACTCCTACAAGAAGGTATATCGTCCTGCGCGTGCACGCACGTGCGTGCATTTGGAACGAGTGAAATTAAAAATACACTTGAATGAACGATTTTTAAAACTTTTGGACTGAATGCTTTAATAAATAGTATATTAAAATTTATAGATAATGTAGACAAGATGATATGGTCATAACGCACATGCCTTCACATGCGCTTGAGTGCAATGCTAAAATTTGAATATAATTGGTATCCTTCTGGGAAAACGTTGTTAAAGTAAAAGATGCACAGATGTTATCTTATTTAATGAAGCTTACAGGGAATATGGCACCAAAAATTGTGATAAAAATGAGAAACTTTAACGGTTCCCGTTACAATTAAAACTTTATATGTTCTCTGGGGAACATATTGTTTTTACTCTGTTTCTTATTATTATTATTAAGGTCTTAGAAATTCAGCGGAAGACCTACTGTTATTCTTAGGTTTCTTTTTCACTTTTATTATTAAGGTCTTCCGTCTTCAGCAGAAGACCTTATTGTTTTTCTTCGGTTTCTTTTTCACTTTTATTATTATTTTTTTTTCTTACCGATTTTGTGCACGCGATTTCTCGAAAACGGCTCAACAAAATCTTATGAAACTTTCAGGACGTATGGAACATCACTTGAACCTTATGCGTTTTTTTCTGTTTCGATGACTTCACTTCCGGTCTAGTTAAGGTCTTCCGTCTTCACGGAAGACCTTATAGTGATTCTACTGTTTCTTATTATTATTATTAATTTTTTTGACAAAAAATTGTGCAGGCGATTTATCGAAAACTATTCGGCGGTTTTCGATGAAACTTTCACAAAATATGAATCATAATATGATCTTTGTTCATCACAAACAAAATTTGGAAAATACGCCTCTGGTGCTAAGTTATGGACAATTTCCTGATTTTAAAATGCGATTTTGTCGCGCACTTTTATCGAAAATGGCTGAGGATATGAACTGGAGACTTATTGGAGGTGATAGATCATGATTTTGTGGTTTGCAGAATCACTTTTTCGTGCGTCGTCAGTACTTCCGGTCGTTACAAAATTTAAAAAAAAACCTTTTTTTAACTTTTTTGTTTTCCAACATTTTTCATTTATTTTTGGTATTTTAATAGAAATATATGCTTACTATATAATTTGTTTGAATGCTGATAAATCTAAAGCTAGATATTAGCATTCAAAAACCAAGCGGGAAAAATGGCGGTTGTTCTGTCAACGCCGACATTTCGCAATAGTGGTTTACGGAGGCTGGCGTTTGCTTGAACGAAAGTAACATAAGGATAAATGAAATTTAATGAATACTTGGATTGTTGTTAGTTAAATTGCAGTTCTGTGGCAAAAACGTCTTCTTTAATTGGTTTTGGCTGGTTCTCAAAGTAGAAAAAGAAAAGACTAAATTTGCAAATGAAATTCGATACTTAATATTCTTGTGCACCACGAAAAAAAAAGATCTTAAATCATACTTATAGATAATACTTTCTTAAAAAGAAAATCAATTATATCAGTATCAATATCAAGTATAAATCTTAACCACTGCTTTTTATGCACACTTGTGTCATATTAAACTTATAAATAAGAAAAAAATAATAAGAAAGCGACTTTATTTAAAGATCGCTTCATGTATTTTATTTTAGCATTTTTGTCTCAAAGACCTGATTCAAGTTATTGAGCATAAATGAAATATACTTGACCGTCGTACCTTAAGGCGAGCCATGTTTTTGGGCGAAACGTTTCAACCTTTTTTTCGATTAACTAATCGGGATAGTTCACTTTGAGGATAAACAGGAAATTAAAAAAAAAAGTTTAAAATTTACAACCGTTTCATCGCTTTACATGCATATATACTAAATGAAATTTGTAATTGTGTTAAATATACTTTCTAAACTTCGAAACGTACGCTTTAAGAAAGTTCTTTTTTTTTTTTACTTTCATTGAAGCTATCACACCTGTTTAATAGAACATTCCAAAGAAAAGGTGCGAAGATTAACTCGTGGCGTTTGGCGCTAAATTTGAAGAGTGACCCGGCTTTCATAATTTTAAGAGAGAAGCACTGTTTCGTGAATATATACAAGTGGATTTAAAAAAAATAACAAATATTTAGAGCGTTTGAATTTCATGCTGGCGTCTTGCGTTCAAACTTCACTTGTGTGAAAATGTTTTTTTTTTTACATATATATATATCTTCAACTCCATTTTACGTTTTCGAAAATTCGTTGCTCGCAACGAGCCATACTCGTTGCTTCGCAACGGAAGACCTTCTTGTTTTCGTTCGGTTTCTTTTTCCCTATTATTATTATTATTATTATTATTATTTTTCTTCCAACCGATTTTGTGCAAGCGATTTCTCGGAGATGGCTCGTCCGATTTCTACCAAACTTTCAGATCTGAAAGATATTCAATTGATCTTGATAGGTTTTTTTTCTTTTTGATGATCTCACTTCCGGTCGTGAGATATGGACGATTTTCTGGTTTTAAGAGGGTCGGCTTGTCCGGGAAACTCCTCCGAAACGACTTAAGATATCGACTTGAGATTTTCAGGGATAATAGAGGAAGGTTTGGGGAGTTGTAATTGGGTCTCCAAATCTTTCTAGCGCAAAAGGCACCGAAGTTCGGAGGGCCGAAAAAATGTCTCAGAAATATCTCACAAAATTTGACGCATTTTGTCTCATATCTTCACACCTGTTCATAATTTGTTAAAACATATTGAAGACAAAATGTTCAATATTGCAAGACCTTTCATTTGATATAAAAAAAATAGGGCTGACCCTTCAAATTAGGGGCTAAGAGGGGCCAAAAGTCTTTTATCTATAACTCTCTAGAGATCAATTCTTTGTTATATATTATTGATCAAAAGTATTCATCTTAACAATTAGATTATAAATATATAAGTTGTTTGAAAATTGGTTTATCCAAATTCTATATATTAATATTTGAAAATCTGAAGCGGACCCCAGATGGCGGCTGTCTTTGTCAATTCCGCCATTTCGCAATTGGGGTTTATGGAGGCAGCTGAGCGTTTGATTAAACCATTCTGACATACAAATGCATGAAATGTAAACAAAACTACTTGGACTTTCACGTAGTAGTACGTTGCCAATCAATGTCGATCTTAACATTTAATTTCCGTTTCACTACTTAAGTGTAACTGGGCTAGATACGATATATGTAATGTGTACATAGACTTTTTAAACGTCGAAATAAAATAAAGGCAGTAAGAACGTTTTATTTATTTTATTTCATTGCAGCTTTCACACTAATTTAATAGATAATTTCAAAGAAAATGCGCGAATATTTACTCCTGGCGTTTGGCGCAAATTATTAATAGTGACCCGCCTTTCCTGATTCCTAGACAGGTGTACTGTTGCAAAAGTATACACACAAGTATATTTAGAGCAGTACTCCCAAAAGCTTAATGGTTTGCGCGTTGGGGATAAAACAGAAAAAGGCGACATGGATTCAATCCTCTTTGCGACCAAAATTTTGAATCTTTTTCTGTGATATTCATGGCATAAGTAAAGGCCCCTATTTGCTGATTTAACGTATAATCAGTTTCTTGATTTGATGAAGAAGAATTTAAATATCTTTGAATGTCTTAGAACTTTCGCAAGCGTAGGTTCAACGTTTTCTTAAACACTAAAAAATATTCATTTCATTTTCTCATAAATAGGCTGCGCCGATAATACACATGTTGCCAATGTGCAAGTAAGGTCATCCCCGTAATGGGGAATGGACCTGTAGAAAACCTTCTCTGGTTCTGCAGAGTCGAGTTTTTAGCAAATAAAATGTATAAAAATGCACGAATATTTACTTGTGGCGTTTGGCGCAAATTATTGATAGTGACCCGCCTTTTATAATTCTTAGACAGGTGTACTGTTGCAAAAGTATACACACAAGTATATTTAGAGCAGGACTCCCAAAAGCTTTATGGTTTGCGTGTTGGGGATAAAACAGAAAAAAGGCGACATGGGTTCAATCCTCTTTGCGACCAAAATTTGAATCACTTTTCAGCTCAATTATACGAGATTTTTTTTTCCTAAATCGGACGGAAGACCTCTCGTTGCTAGCAACGAGATCGTTTCTAGTTATTATTATTATTCTTTTTTTCTTACCGATTTTGTGCACGCGATTTCTCGGAAACGGCTCGATGGATTTCCATGAAACTTTCAGGACTTATGTTACATTACTTGAACCTTATGCATTTTTTTCCGATTTGATGACGTCACTTCCGGTTCGGAGATATTGTCGATTTTATGATTTTTGAAGGGTCAGATTGTCCTCGAACGTTCTAAAAAATGGCTATAGATAGAATAGTGAAAATTTCAGGTATGATAGTCCAAAGTCTATAGATATGTAAAATCTATTTCATTTTTATCTGAAGTGCCGCACGTCGGCGCTCGGTATGGCGCAAAAATAGTCCTATCACGAATATCAAAAATTTTACCACCTTTTCTACGATATCTTTTTACCTGGAAATATTTTGTTAAAACATGTAGAACAAAAGAAGTGTAGAATTTCAAGTTCTTTCAAATGATATCTCGAAAAAGGGCTGGCCCCTAAAATTAAGGGACTAGAGGGGTCGAAAGTGTTTTCTTTATATCTCAAAACGTATTGAGAATTTGTAATACGTCAAAGAAGCAAAATTGTTCAAAATGTCAAGCTCAATCTAACGGAGCCATTAAAAAACGTCCGTTGTTGTCACTTCCGGCCAAACCGGAAGTAGTCGAAAAACGCGTATTTTTGCCGTTCTTAACCCGTTTTTGGGTAACATATGTCTCAGAGAGCATAAAAATTAATTTTCCGTCCGTCGTCGTCACTTCCAGTCAAACCGGAAGTAGCAAAAAATGGCTTATTTTAGCATAACTTAACATAAATTAAGGTGATTTATACATTTTTGGGCGTTTTTATTCATTTTTGTAAAAATGAAAGTTACTTCCGGTTACTTCCGGTCAAACAGGACGGAAGACCTACTCGTTGCTTTGCAACGAGCTTTGCTCTAGTTATTCTTTTTTTTCTTACCGATTTTGTGCACGCGATTTCTCAAAGACGGCTCGATGGATTTCCATGAAACTTTCAGGACTTATGTTACATTACTTGAACCTTATGCATTTTTTTCCGATTTGATGACGTCACTTCCGGTTTGCAGATATTGTCGATTTTATGATTTTTGAAGGGTCAGGTTGTCCGCAGACTTTCTCAATAATGGCTCAATATAGAAACATGAAACTTTCAGGTATGATAGACCAAAGTCTGCAGATATGTATAACGTATTTCATTTTTATCGGAAGTGCCGCACGTCGGCGCTCGCTATGGCCCGAAAATAGACGTATCACGAATTTCAAAATTTTTAACACTTTTTCGAAGATATCTTTTTACCTAGAACTATTTTGTTAAGACATATAGAATAAAAGAAGTGTGGAATTCCAAGATCTTTCAAATGATTCCTCGAAAAAAGGGCTCGCCCCTAAAATTAGGGGCCTAGAGGGGCCGAGACTTTTTTCTTTATATATCAAAATCTATATAGAATTTGTAATACGTCAAAGAAGCAAAGTTGTTCAAAAGGTCAAGCTTAATCTATTGGCGTCGTCAAAATTCGTCCGGCGACGTCACTTCCGGCCAAACCGGAAGTAGTCGGAAAATGCGTATTTTTGCCGTTCTTGACAAGTTTTGGGGTAACAAATGTCTCTAGGAGCATAAAAATTAATTTTCCGTTCGTCGTCGTCACTTCCAGTCAGACCGGAAGTAGCGAAAATGGCTTATTTTTGCATTAATTAACATAGCTTTAGATGATTCAAGCTATTTTTGGGCGTTATTTGGAATTTTTGTTAAAAATAAACTCTACTTCCGGTCGAACTGGACGGAAGACCTACTCGTTGCTTTGCAACAAGCTTTGCTCTAGTAATTTTTCTTCTTCCTGGGTACTTTTTTGTCCGGAAGTGATCTTGTAAACTACACATCCGACTTAGGTAAAACCTTTTTGGGGTCAGTAGGCATGTTATGTAGATTTGCGGAACGAAGGTCATTTTGCGCGCACGTGCTTGCAAGAGCCTGCACGTGCAACACGTGAAATGACCGATTTAATTGATATAGGCGTAACTTTTCACATTTTTGATGAAATGCTTTGATACTCATAATATAAGGATATATTAGAAGCATAGACAATATGACATGGTCAAAATAGCAAGATCTCATGCGCATGCACGTGCTGATTGGCTGAAACTAAAGTCTTAATATCTTTCTTGTTTTTTGACGAAATCCTTTGAAATTTTGAACATAGCCATACATTTTAATATCCTACATCATGATATATAGCAATTATTATGAAAACATGTGCATGCACGTGCGCTGCAATCTGATTGGCTGAAACTTTAAATAGCTATAACTCCCTTGATTTTCAACCAAACAGGATGGGATTTGGAACATAGATATATAAAATGGTCTTTTAAAAAAAGGTATGGTCACCATGCACATGCATACACGTTCGTGTACGTGAGCTGCAATCTGATCGGCTGAAACTTTAAAAAGCTATAACTCCCTTGGTTTTCAACCAAACAGGATGGGATTTGGAACATAGATATATTAAATGGACTTCTACAATAAGGTATGGTCACCATGCACATGCATGCACGTGCGTGTACGTGAGCTGCAATCTGATTGGCTGAAACTTTAAACAGTTATAATTTCCTTGGTTTTCAACCAAACAGGAAGGGATTTGGAACATAGATATATATAATGGACATCTACAAGAAGGTATGGTCTCCATGCATATGTATACATGTGCGTGTACGTACGCTGCAATCCGATTGGCTGAAACTTTAAACAGTTTTAACTCCCTTGGTTTTCAACCAAACGGGATGGGATTTAGAACATAGATAGATTTAATGGACTTCTACATAAAGGAATGGTCACCATGCTCATGTATGCACGTGCGTGCACGTGAAATGGGTAAAATAAAAAATACACTTGAATGAGCGAATTTTTTAATACTTTTGGATTAAATACTTTAATATTTAGTATATTAAAATATAAAGATTGTGTAGACAAGATGATATGGTCATTACGTATATGCCTTCACATGTGCACACATGCAATGCTAAAATTTGAATGAGCATGGTACATTTCTGGGTAAACATTGTTAAAATTTCAAATGCATAGAGTTTGTGTTAATAAATAAAGCTTACAGGGAATATGGCACCAAAAGGGAGTTGGGGAGCATTTAGGGAACATCTGTAACGGTCCCCGTTACAATTAGCACTAGTTTATATTTCATTAATATCTTACATGTCTTCCTTTCCTGCATTAGACGAAGTATTAGGTTATCATTCTCGCTACCGAGTCCTGTATAACATTTGTCCGTCTACACCGGCGTCGACTCATAACATTGAATAGTGACGAAATCCTGCCTTTTTTATAGGGGTCTGCACTCTGCAGAGTAGCTAGACTCGGGGACAAAAATGGCGGAAATATTCCTTTTAGGAATCGTGTTCACCTTTTATGTCCAGGAAAAAGGTAATGACCTTAATATTGAACGGTCAAATTAAATCTCACTGATACTTAGTGATATTATCCTCTTGATTCTGTGAAGATTTCACTATTTAAAAAACCCCAAAACAAACAAGAAATGTGAGAAGAATCCTACCTTGATATAGAAGTAAACATAAAAAGTTGGCACAAATTTTCATTTATTTTATTGTAGTCGCAGGTGTTAAAAAATTAGACTGATGACGTCATAAATTTTTAACATATACGACCAGAGAAATTGAATCTTAGTGCCCTTTTTATGCCCCTGGATCGAAAGATCGGGGGTATATTGTTTTTGTCCTGTCTGTCTGTCTGTTTGGTTGTTTGTTTGTCCCACAACTTTACCCTAGCTCATAACTATTGAGTGGTTGGGGCTATGGGTTTCATGATTCATAGGTGTGTTACTTGTGACATGACCTTTCTTTGAGTACCTCCAAATTTGACCTCTTGACCTTGGCCTTGGAGTTTGACCTACTTTTATTCTATTTGTTATCAACGTTAACCTTCGCCATAACTTTTGAACAGATCGAGATAGAGACTTCTTATTTAAAATGCATACTCCACAAATTATAAATTGACCTTGTCTGTGACCTATATGCTAAGAATAGCTTTTTCGAACTTTGTTGCCGCCGGGGCCACACTGTTTCAGAAACATATCTTGTTTTAAAATGACATGAAACATAATTAATTTTTGTGATTCAAATAAGTGAAATCCCTTATTCAGTTGTTCTGATCTCTTTTTTTATTTCTTGTTTGAATGAAGATAATTAGTTATTTGCCAATCCTTTTCTATTAAATTGTCCATCTGTGTCATTCTTGACAAAACACAAGTGTTAAAAACTACCCCATATTACTCAATCAAAATACTTGCAAGTAATTAAATAAACATGTGTTTTATAAAAGATTGGAAGTGCTACTAAGAACGACTCAACATACATGTTCTCGTTTTTTTATAATGAATACATAGGTATAGTTATATATTCTATTGTAAATATAATGTATATATAATATTGCTTCTGCAGGAAAAAGATGGATTTTATGGACAGCTCTTGGATTTGTTACCAACAGATTCCAATCTTAAGAAACATTTAAAATATGAGAGGTGTTTTTTTGTCAGCTTTCCTCGTGACAAAGGTGAAGATTTGGAAGTTTTATCTGAATTAGAAAACTCTATTGCCTCTATTGCCAAAGACAGGAAATGGAAAGAAGATATTCCAAAAGAATGGTCTATTATTGAACTGGCTCTACTCACGATGAGAGTTTCAGAAAAGACGGTTCATATCGAAGATCTCAAAGAGAAATACTGGAAGGCTAAGGAAGATGAAAGTCTAAAAATGGAGGATGCACTATGTTTTTTCCACGACATTGGATTGATTCTTCACTTTGAGGAGGAGAACCTTTCAAATACAATAATTGTTGACATCCAATGGTTCGTTGATACCTTCAAATTCATAATATCAGACAAAAATCATGTCCGAGACTTAGCAGAAACTGACAGAGACTGGCAGTACTTCCACAGAACAGGGTATCTCTTTGACAGATTTCTAGATCGAATGTGGAAAAAGTTATTTCACAAGTCGGAAAAAAAGAACATTTTGCAATACATGCAAAGACTAGGATTACTGGCGATAGGGGGAGAAAAACACTATGTACCATGCATGAACAAAAGAGATTTTGGTAGGAAGGAAAGGATTGCATTACGGGGAATGGAAACAAAATCTTCTGTTTTAGTGCTTCATTTCCAATTTTTACCGTTCTTCTACTACTGTCGATTGATAGTTGCCTGCATTGTGGGAACTGAGTGGAAGGTGGTAGAAGATGAAGGTATACCAGGCTTGTATAAAAACGTCGCAATTTTTGTATACAAGGACCACCTTCTTGCCTTGGTTGTGACGCAAACTTCAATTCAAGTCCAGATCTTGAGGCCACAAAACTCACCTATTGATCCCAATATCGCTGTAAATATTAGGGAGACTCTTGAAAATAGACTTGAATACTTAACGAGTACTTTTCACAAAAGAATTGCATATAAAGTTGCATTTCAGTGTTCAGATCAAAATGTACTTTGTGACAATGTAGGTTGCTACGTATATGATGAAGAAATATTCAGGAAAGGTCAAATACCATGCCCAAGACATGGACTTACAGGATATCATATGATAAACGAAGACACCCTGACAAAATATTGGAAACAAGTGAGTATACATTTAATGCTGTTGAAATGTTATTGATTATAATATCATTTTTCAGTTTTTATTTTCTTCTTAAAAAGATCTACCTGGGCACTTGAGATCCACATGTTATATATGATTATAAATTAATAGTAAATACAGCGATTCTGCACTGTACAATACAATTTAAGTAACAATATTAATGCGCCATATTGAGGAATGGTCCGAAAATCCATATTATGTTTCGGACAGGCTTGCAAAAATCCATGTCAAACATGCTTTATTAAGTTTAAAGATTAATTTCTTTCACACTCAAATATTCTTCCGAATATTTAATGTATATTTTCTGAAAACAAAAATGAGAAATGATATTGTACATCAACAATTATTTACCATTTTATCATTTATCTTATATTTGAAAAACATTAGAAACTACCTGTAGTGATTGATCCGTTCACCTGCATAATTAGGTCGACAATCTACATTTCTGTTACATTTATTAGTGCTCTTATGTCTGTCAGAAAATACAAATAGAATTAAAGAATCATTTTAATCAGATATATTTTGAATATTTCAATTAATCCTCTTGAATCTCAAATATACCAAATTATAATTTTCTGGAAAAAAGTAAGCCTTAACAGTCACGATTATTATGTTCCCCAAACGAAGTTGGGGAACATATTGTTTTTACTCTGTTTCTTATTATTATGTTCCCCAAACGGAGTTTGGGAACATATTGTTTTTACCCCTTCTCTTATTATTAAGGTCTTCCGTCTTCAGCGGAAGACCTTCTTGTTATTCTTAGGTTTCTTTTCCACTATTTTTAAGGTCTTCCGTCTTCAGCGGAAGACCTTCTTGTTATTCTTAGGTTTCTTTTCCACTATTTTTATTAAGGTCTTCCGTCTTCAGCGGAAGACCTTATTGTTTTTTTAGGTTTCTTTTCCACTATTTTTATTATTGTTTTTTTTTTCTTACCGATTTTGTGCGCGCGATTTCTAAAAAAACGGCTCAATCAATTTTCATGAAACTTTCAGGTCTGATAGAACATCAAAAAATCTAGATA
>NW_026936837.1:0-7331 GCF_032062105.1 Saccostrea cuccullata
TAAAGAGCTAGTTGGGAAAATACATTAGCATTATTAAAACTACGTTTTCTACTTTTAAAAGTCTATAGCTAGTGATTCATTTAAAAAAATCTAAATGACTGATCAAAGGGACAACAGCGTTATTTCCAAGATTTTAAAAAACTTAGTATTGTGAATTTTGATTCTTAATTTTGTAAAACCGAATGCTATTTTTATCTTTTTGAAAAGATCTTGTTTTAAAATTATTTCACTAATTTTCTACGTTGTAAATTCACAACATTCTCGGAGGAGATTTCTTTGAAATAACTTCGTCATCATTCCGATAAGAAAAATTGACGACGGTTGTTTCCATAATTTTTCGATAATAACAAAGAGCACACGGCGTGTGTCGTCATTGCATGCTCACTCCTTCATGACACAGTCCCATCTGTGATGTTTTGGAAACTCGTGTTTGCTCTGCTCCTGTTTTGTATTGTTTAATGGACTTTTGATTTTGCATACTGTTCGTTATTTCAATATATTTCATGAATCAAATCAGCCAAGATGTTTTACTAAAATCCAATGGCTGTATCACCCTTTAGGGTAGATCACGTCCTGTTTGGCTAGTTACTAGAGGAATATTGAATCTAGTCTGGTGTAAAATAAGAAATACCAAGAATGCGCTTAATACTCTACTAAACTAGCCCAAAGTTACTCAAAGTGCTAACGCACTAATTACCTACTGTTAGAGACCAACATCAGTTAATAATTAAGTTTATTTTGTTTTAATTAGGAGGAAATTAATCATGTTAGAACTGCGCAGGTACACCATTCACGAGATGAAAAATGCATTGAATATAGTGTTGGTTTGATTCAATAATAATATAGCTACAATCATTTGTTTCGCTTTTTTCTTGTCATTATCCATAATTCTTGAAAATTTGATTTTCATATGGGTGTCTTCCTGAAGCCATTTGTTTATTTCGTCCGCCATTCCTCTGTCACACAGAGTTCAAATAGCATTGGTTTTAGAATAAATGCGACCGTAATAACATCAAGACAAGAAATTACTAAGTAATAATTATTAGGTTATATTACTTACTACTTTTATCTGTTGCATTGCATCGTCTGATTAATGAAAAAAGCGATTTAAACGTAACTCCAGAAAATGGGAAAACTGTTCTGTTTACAGCTCGAGTTTCCTTGATAATATCATTTCACTTAGCACGTGGTTGGCATGTGCATATATCTGCTGTGGATAGATGCGTTCATTACCATGATTTTATTTAATTTTTCATGGAACAAGTCTTGATGATTTGTTGGTTTCTTTAAAACTCAAGAAAAAAGATAAAACATGTCCTAACATATGTGTTTACGGCGGGTCTTTTTTCTGTGGCGATAGAAGTTATTTTCAAATGGGGCACTGTAGGGAGGATGCTTAGCATTTAATTTGAAAATGTTAAACAATATGCGGTGCATGAAAAACAAATTGTAATTACATGTCTTACATTCGAAAAGTTGGTACATATGTCTATTTTGTTTATCAGTTAGATAGAAACAATAGGCAGTTATGAGATTTCCTTCAGGCACCTCACATAAATAGCTAGATTGTTTGCAATGAACCACACATTGTATGGGGAAATGTTTGGACATAAAAACGCATCATGTCTCATTATGTTGACAACATTGTAAGCCCTCGCTCATTGAACATATGTAAAGCTTTATCAAATATATTGAGTTGTGTCTTTGAAATTTAGAAGCAAGCACAATGTTTGCAAAGAAAAGTCCATTGCATGTTTATGCTATGTCTAACACGCAAAAAATGAGAGGCTACCCCCCCCCCCCCCCAAAAAAAAAAAATTAAAAAGATCCTGTGTTTGTTTTTCAAAATAGTGCCAAAGATTAAAAAAAAATTGCATTACTTAGTATGTGATGGAACATGTACTAGCCTTATAAGACAATTTGTTGTAAAAAAAATATTTGGTTTCGATCTCTGCCGATCTACTGCCTAGAAATGGCCCGAATCATTTTTTTTACATCCCTTTACATGTTTTTTTTTCTTCCGTCAACAAAATGTTTAAAATTTTATTTGATAGTTATACTATTGTTGAAGTATTTTTCAAAGTGTAAATTGGGGATCTTAATAGCATATGGCTTAATTAAAAACACATCCCTTTTCAAACTTGCTAATATATCACTGGGCAATATTACAAGTATCATATTTAACGGTAACCATCTGCCTTCCTTCATTAAAACGATCTATCCAATCATTAATTGAATTTGTAGGAAGTAATTTGTCTTAATAAACTATGAACAAATTCATATATGCTACTTCAAAGGCATTTTTAAGATATACCATAAATATTTTAGTCGTTTGTTGAACGAGTTCCACTGCGGCAACCATTTTTCGTCACAAGTACCTGCATAATGACGTCATTATGAGTAAAACTTCAGCTTTATTCAGCATATGCTATTTTATAGAACTTGTGTCTGGCTATGTGTGCACCAAATTTGTTTCTAATCTGAATTGTGGTTTGTTAGATATATAGATAGTTTGCGAACTTTTTGATCAACCCTCGTACTAGTAGGTAATAAATCAAAGTCATTCATATCGATATTATGTGTTTAATTTCTTTGTGTTTCATTGGTGATAATTAAAATTTTGATATGTATTATAAGTTATCTGTGGTAAACTTACAAACTCTTAATTCTTAACTTTGATGGTGCTCATTTTTCCTTACCTGAAATCAAAGAGTTTAAGATTTTTTTCTTTGATATCAATAAGTATCGGTACATTATTTAACAACTGTTCAATAATAATACTAAATAAATTACCTCAAGCCATACTATAATACATTAACTCTTTTAAAAGTGTTCATACTTTTTGAAATATTTTGCAACTGTAATTCTCTTCTACATTTAAAAATTGTTATGTCCCGCCATATTAAGAAGAGGTATGGAAAACAAAATTCTGTGCTAAAAATAGACCTCGTGCTGCTATCCATGAACTACTTTCATGGTTCTTTATGTACACTCTTTTTGAAGACAACGATACCTTGTTTTGAACTTGAAATTATTATAAAATTTAAAAGTGCAAAATTCAGACATTTTCTCGACAAATGGTTGTAGAGAGAATATTGATGCACAGTTTGAATATCTATACTTATAAATTAATAAATTTTGCAAATAAACTCTGAAACGGGTGCACAAGAGTTCTTACTTACCCCTCTAATACTACGCTACATACTAGATGATGTCCGTAAACTATATTCAGATTTCACTCGGATAGTAAGTATCGTACATAAAATTAAAAGTCTACTTCAATTTTCTGAAAACAGCCATGAAATAGCATCAACGTGAGAATTGTGGCGTTTCCGGTTGGCGGATCTAAGCTACTGACAAATTTTAATGAAACTGACAACAAACAAACTATTATTTATTTCATAAAATGTCATCACTGAATTATTCAATCAAAACTTGATTTAATTGATATAATAGAAAAAAGTTGAGGTAACCAATTAAAAAGCGAAAAGTGTAAATTATTTTCGTCAATCACCGATCTCAATATTGACGGAAGCTTCTAGAACATCCCTTCCCTTTTGCTACATTGTTTTAATAAAGAAATAATTATAAATATTGTAATCAACGCGTTAATTGATTAAATAGTTTTACAACAAATGATGTTATATAAATTAAAATACAATAAAAACAATAATTTTGTAAAAACGAGCAAAATATGCTTGGAATTTATCAGAAACATATTGTTGCCGGGAAGAAACACTAATATTTATTGATACAAGGATTATATTAGTAGACAAATGGTATATGAATATTACACGGGAGATACTTGGAGTAACTGATTTGATTTATGACATACCGTCAGAGAGATATCAAAAGTTTAGGACGAGTAAATGACAAATGAAATTAATTTGAATACAGGAAATAGATATGTATTGTACATGTATCTTTTTCTTCTGAGTTTAGCGATAAAAACTGTATTTTCCGTACTGATAGCATAGTGGTAACGAACCCCACTTACAATTTGTAATCAACTTAATTGCGTTCAATAAAAGAGAAAACTTATGAATAAGGTATTGTTCAAATACATTTAATTACAGCTATAAAGTTTTGTGCTTTCATAAAGACATTTCAGCTTTTTTCTCTCTAAAAAAAGTCTTTCTCCAATGCCAATTTCTTTCAGAACCAAATTTTTGGTATTCAACATTTCCCTTATATGAATTTCCTGTAGTATATGGGGGGGGTATAACCAGCCTTTCACTGAACATTTCCGATAGCAAAAGTATTGGTGGGAGAAAAAGTGGGGGGGGGGCTTTTTTCGTATCAGTAAGGGTACATCAACTCCCCAAAATCAATTTATTTGTATATTATGTATACATGTATTCGTTGCTTTTATCCTTCATGAAAATGAAATAAAAACATTCGAAATTCAATGTCCATAACATTGTATGAAGTTTTGAACATGTTGAAGACATAAACGTCAATTAAAGCATTTTTTTTATTTTCAAAGTTTTCACAAAGAGTGTGTGGGAATGGTGACGTACATTAATATTTCTTTCACGCGGACTTTTGAACAAAGTATTTCTTCCCTCTGTAAGTCTGTAGTCTGTCAGTAAAATCTACAACTTCTAACTACAATATATAATTTTCTGTTGTAAATTGTAAAGTTCTATGTATAAATTCAATTTCCCGCGCTTGCGCGGGTAATTATCTAGTTTTTGGATTTTTAAGACTCTGCTGAATTCTGTAGCTGCGCAGTTCTAGGGAGCATATCAAAAGTATTTTTCTGCAAAAGTATAGATTATATATGCACAATATGCATTCAGTTATGAATATTAATTGTATCTTTATCATAAGGACTTAAAATTTGATCAAAATATGATGTATTTTATCCATTTCAAGAAATGTTTACATTTTGTTCTCACAGCACTAAAGGTGGCCGTACATTCCCCTTAAGGTGATTTAACTTTCGTAAAGCTTATACACTGTTACATATATTAATTGAAATTTGTATTTGGGTTAAACGAGGCCCGATCTAGTTGAAAATTACGAAAACGGAATGATAAAAATTTTTGATTCTTGGAAATGTACTTGTATGTTTTATGCTTAGAAAAATTAAATTGAAATTTTGTTACCTTGCCCTTATCGTAGTGAAATGGGGGCACTGTCAAGATATGGACCATTTTTCGTGTTTTTAACACACTATTACATACAAAAACTCTTCAATAAACAAAGAAATTTACAAATAAAAAAAAAATACATGATGAAATTCTTTGTTTTTCATATCATGCAATTTTCATTCTTCTAAAAAACATGAAAAGAAAATTTGAGGTAGCCTTTATTGCAGTGAAAAGGGGGCATGTCAAAACACATTATCTATTCTATCAAACTACGTATTTTATCGGTCGCAATGGGTTAACATAACACCAACAAACGATTGCAATACTGTATTAGTTTCTAAAAAATAAATAATTCTTACATTATGAAATAAATTTTTCGTCTTGCTTTATTTTTCTCTTAACACGCGACGTTGTTTTACGTGAAAGGGGTAGAGGGGTGGTAAAGGTGGGGCCATTATTACTAATATCATGTAATATTGAAAAATAAAATATTCCAGGGGTTAAATTTAAATGATTTTAGACTTATTTTATTTTTTACAAATATCATGCATATATATAGAAAAATAAAATATTTCAAGGGAAAATTAAAATCATTTATAGTTGCACTGTATTGTTTTTTTCACAAATTGAAATAAAACAGGATAAAATTAATATCTGTATGTCTGCAAAATAATAATGTTCCAAAGTTGTTTATGCATAAAAAACAGTTTTCAACATAGTCTCTGTAAAAAGAAAGCAAATCAGCAAATCATTTTACAATTTTCATTTTAACTGTTTATTGTGTTCAATTGTGACGGCAGTCAATGATATTTGAAATAAAACAGCATTAAAATTGCGCAGATGAAGTAGATCGGGCCTCGTTAAGTTGAATTTTCTGTGAGCATCACCATGAACTAGTGCTTTATATATTTTTAACAGAAATGTTCCTGATTTCAGGAAAGCAGCGTCATATTTAAAAAAAAATCGGTAAAATTAATTCGAAAATTTCTTAATACGTAATTATTAAATAATGGCTTACAAAGTATTTAATGCGTCATAATTGATTGATTGATGGAATGATTGATTGATTGATTGATTAATTGATTGATTGTATATTGTTTAACGTCCGTCTCGAGAATTTTTCACTCTCATGGAGACGCCACCACGCTGCAAATGTTGTCCTATACTCGGCATTCAGTGCCATTTAGCAGGGAGGGATGTTTTTCGTGCCAGTACCTACGTACTGCAACACGGGACCTCGGTTTATACGATCTCACTCAAGGATCCACTTCCCACAGGGGGAATCAAATCCGCTACGTGAGGATCAGGACTGGGGGCCATAAAACTTTGATGAGCTCACTTTTGGCCTTAATCTCACGTTTTCACTATGAAGTCCTTTGGAAAAAGTGAGACTGAGATCAAAAGTGAGCTCATCTAAGTTTTATGGCCCCAAGGCCAGCTCCTTACTTTCCCTACTCTAGAGCAGACCCTTTAACCAGTACACAACGAGGGCATCACATTGGAAATAGAACTCTGTATAAATTAGGTCAGTGATTTTCTGTTTATGTGTAATAATTAGATAATATTTTAGACAAAAAGGAATTCTATGGCGTGGTTAAATTTGATGAAGTTCATTAGACCTGTTCATTAGTCTTGTATAATTTAAATTGCACATTATTTTCGTATCCTTGTAGTGTCTGAACTTAAAAGTACTGCGTCACAATAAGTTCACAAAAGTTCATATAATTCTTTTGAATTTCCAGCGCAAATTTCTCGAGATTTTTTTGGAAATAATTTAAACATTCATGTGTCTACAGACCTTACATGTGAACATAACAGCCATACAGTAATGAGGTGATGTATGCGTGATAGCAAAAACTGGCTGAAACATCATTTTTTTAATTTTTATAACGTAAAGTCTGTAAAGATTTATCTTTTAAAATCAATTATGTCCTTTGACATCTGCACCAAAATCATTGAACCATTAAAGCGTTACGGTTAATAAAACAGTGGCCTATAGACAATTTAGCCACATATGATCCACATATGCATTGCCTTTCATATGAAGATCATATGTGGATCATATGAGAATTATATGTATATACAATCATATGAGAATCATATGATCATACATATGTGAATCATATGAAGTAATATACAAATGATTCTCATATAAAAGATCCTGCATATGAGAATCATATGAATATTCTGACAATAATCATATGAGAATCATATGAAACTGAACATATGAGAATT
>NW_026936838.1:0-7316 GCF_032062105.1 Saccostrea cuccullata
TATAAAGCGTTATGTGTATTAAATGTAATACGGTGTCGGTCTTATTTCTCTTCTCTACTTAATATCGTTTTACAAACACTACAGTTTGTTTGATAGTAGGGCTGTGTATTGAGCAAAAAATTTCGATAGTGGATACAATACAATATTTTTTAAAGCGATATGCGATATATTGGATTCTAAAACAAGTCCATCAAAAAAGGCTTATTAATCATTTAATGCATGGATTTCATAAAAAAAAATTGTGTTTTATTACCCTTTTTAAACTTATCCCATATCAGTAAATAAAACACTTCCAATTGAAACTTTTAATGACTGTAAAATCAACATTTTAAAATAAAATTGTTATGCAATTTAAAATAACTATAAAAACTGTGTTATTTAATTGATAAATCTTTAATTATTGATCAGTTTTAATTCAAAAAAGTTAAAATAATCTTTGCTGATTGAAATTCCCATCTTTTTAGCAGAATTAGGGAAAAACTGCTTGTCCGATACTTATTGGAAGTAATTTTTCGATACGATATTTTTCTTGAATATCGATACGTATCGATATATCGATATATTATACAGCCCACTGATAGGGCATGATAAAATTTTGTATGCCGATTATCATTTTACTCATCGATTGGACGATTGATTTCAATGGAATCAATAATACTTTGCATATGAATTAAGAACCCAACAATACCCTAAAAACGACCAATCGTTTTGAATGACACGTTTACGAGTATGCAGTAAACAACAATTACATGTGGACGGACAAAGCAATTTTACAACCTATAATGATAGCTACATTAGTATAACATAGCATAGTAGCCTTGCTTACTAATTCCATTCTTTGAGTTTTTTTAAACATGACGTGGGCCCTTAATAAAACCCCATGGGCTCACAACAAAAAAATACACGCTTTTTTAGGACAGAAAGCAGTCTTAGACAGACCACGTGTTGCTGGTGAGTAAAACGCCGCACTGGTGAACAATCATTCAATATGATTGGACAGTATCATCAGCATATTGTTGTATTCTGGTTTTTTTTGGGAAAGCCATCCCTGCCTTATAGCAACAACTATGCATTTATTACGTCAATTTATCATTACGTGATGTGAACATCTCTTTACGTTATGTCCATATGGGATGATGAAAATATATCTTAACATCATGTCAATTCTGCATTACATGAACTGAATACATCATTTCATTGTGTCAGCACTTCATAACTTGAAGTAAAACAAAATCATTATGTGAAGTGATAATGTGTTTACATTGTGTTAAAACTTTATTACGTAAAACGAATGTTTCTTTACATCATTTCATTTCTTTAATATGTGAGGCCAAAATTTCATTATGTCAAGTAAATTGTGTTTTATGATTAAACTTATCAATACATGAAGTCAAAAGCCCATTCCTTTTTGAGAGTGTATATTTCTATTGTATCAAAGTATTATTACGTGATATGGATTTATCTTTATTTTACCCCGAGGGCATCATGATGTGAGGTGAACACATCTTACCTTTATGTCAGTGCTTTATTACGTGGTGTAAAAAGTGTATAACATAATGTGAACATATCTTTATATTATATAACACTTTATTACATTATGTAAAAACCCCATACCGTGATATGGATATTTATAACGTTATGCCACCTCTTTTTTATGGTTTTAAAGAATATCTTTATATTGTGTTAACTCTTTATCATGTGGATTCCAAGTTCATAACCTGATGAAAAAAATTTACATTATCTCAAAGCTGTATATCTAGTATATAATAAATGTTGACGACCGTGTTTTAATGACGGGAAAAAGGGGGGGGGGTCGTGATTGATTAGAACAAATTACAGGCACAAATATCAACCCCCCTTTTTCCCAGACATAACTTTTCTATAGAAAATGTAATGTTCATTGAAACTGTACACCCCCCCCCCCCACCCCCACTTCTTGTTAAAATATAGTCCACTAAGGGTAATATAAATATCTTGAAAAAAATAGGATTGATTGAATTTGGGCCCCTCTCCCCGAAATAGGATTTTCGGGCTTGGACTTTTTTTTTTGGCTTGTTTAGTTTTTTGGATAAATGTTTTTTTTTATTGGCGATTCCAAAAAAATGATGCTACGTCACTGGAGTTGTAATTTTTTTTTTCCAGGGCCAGAATTCTGTTACAAAAATCTACCAGTCGCTCATCTAAATCAATTGAAATGCCTTAGAAGCATGCATGGGCACATATCAGTGGCAGATATGGGAATCTTGAACAAGGAAGGGGGACGGTATATGGTTGGAGACCAAGGGCGGAAAGCGGAGAAGCTCTCAGGATTTATAGTTTTATAGAAAAAAGTTTTCAACTTAATTCAGCTAAACTTAATGTGAAACTAATGCAATGTCCTACAAAGTTTAAGACTTTTATATATATATATAAAAAAAAAATTTAAAATAAAAAGAAAAAAATGATTGCTGCACGACTTATAATATTTGATTTACCGGTATTTAATTATCAGATTAAAGTAAACACCATTGAATTTCGACGTGACTTTAATTACAGTCGCAGTGTTAAGGCTTTGCATGTTTCAAGATTGTCAATCATTTGTCGCTTAAAGTTTTCATTTAAAGATGTCATTCCGAAATCGCTGAGAATCTCTTTCCTGAAAAATTTTTTTCCCCCCCATTTTAGTGTTGCGGAACAAAAAAACGTTATGCTCATATAAAGGCCGAGGATACCCGCGTTCGCATAACGTAATAGTGAATCGAAATAATGTAGAAGAGTGCGCAGAGCTTTTCACATCAGTTAATAAAAACTAAGATTGTCATGAAAAGTAAACATAACGAAATGCAAGTTGACGAAATAAAATTGTAGTATGTGTAAATGTCATAAAGAGTTGATATAATGAAAAGGAAAGTTAACACGATGCAATAGTAGTGTGGGTTAATGTCATAAAGAGTTGACATAATGTAATGGAAGGTTGGCACAATGCAATAGTAGGGTGGGTTAATGTCATAAAGAGTTGACATAATGTAATGGAAGGTTGACACAATGCAATAGTAGTGTGGGTTAATGTCATAAAGAGTTGACATAATGTAATGGAAGGTTGGCACAATGCAATAGTAGGGTGGGTTAATGTCATAAAGAGTTGACATAATGTAATGGAAGGTTGACACAATGCAATAGTAGTGTTCTGCTATAAGGCAGTGACGGCGTTCCATAGAGTTTCATATGCAAAGTATTATTGATTCCATTGAAATCAAACATCCAATGGATGAGTAAAATGATAATCAGCATACAAAATTTTAACACGCCCTATCAAGCAAACTGTCACGCTGTTTGTAAAACGATATATTTCAATTCCATATATAAGACGATTGGTCACCCTCACGGGCTGGTGCACACTGACCTAAAAGGACTAGTGTTTAGATCGATTGTTTGTTAAACTGTCCTGTCTATGGTATTCTCCATACAAAAATATATCACTAGTCATAATTCACAATTAAATAAAAATAAAGAGGATTAAAAGAACTAGAAACTCTTATTGCTACAGCAACAAAAAAGGTCTTCCGTTTTTCTCTATATATCTGTATGAATGATTTTTCTATGTTAAAAACAGACATATGATATTAACAAATAATTTAAACTGAAAAATAAATAAAAAAAAGAATTTACATTCTGAGTACAGGAAAACAAACGGCCGGAGGTGTATTTTACCGAGATTTTTGATGTTACTAAAGCCATTTGTTGTCTTGATAACATATGTATAATCATTTCAAATATATGGGGCACCGTTTTGGTATTTACTGCCAAAAAGTGATATCACCTATTCGAATAGGTGATATCACTTATTCAAATAGGTGATATCACTTATTCGAATAGGCGATATCACATGTTGGAAATGAATAGGTGTTATCACCTATTCAAATAAGTGATATCACCTATTCGTGCTGAATAGGTGATATCACAGATTCGAATAAGTGATAACACCTATTCGAATAGGTGATACCACCTATTCAATTTGAATTTCTTACAACATTAAATAATGAATGCTCCCTATTATATACAGATAACCACTGGAACCAAGAAAATTCGGACTACCCAGTTTTTATGCGTTTTTCCAATTTTTCTTAAAGTTTTCTCGATAGATAAGTGAAATAAATTAATTTGTGAGCAAAACAAACTACAATTTCTATTAGGGTTGATTAAAATTAATGCAAAACTGTAAGGCCATGTAAGTCTCGTTTACTTTCACTTTCGTTTTATAACTTCCGGGTATCTGAGCGTTCTTGGAGAAATGGATTACCGCTTCGCATTAGGTTTTAAGCGGACTAGTAGAGCCTGTCATATCGTTTGTTTCCCTATTATTGAAAGAAGAGGAGAAACTGGATTAAGTTATACAGGTTAACAGCCTTTAATCGCTTTATTGTTTTATACAAGAGGCCCATGGGCCTTATAGGTCACCAGAGCATTATGCAACAACTTTCCAGTGATTGAATTTGATTCATGTTTTAAGCCAGATCTATGGCATTCACAATTTTGAAAGAGGCACCATAAAAGGCATTGATCATCATAACTACATGTATACACTTAGCAGTTGCTTAGTTTAGTTACTTAATACCCATAGGCAAGGTAGGGGAACAAAAAATGCATTTCAACTAATCAGTAATATTCAGCAATAATCAGTAGTGCCCCTACCACACATGAACCCCTGACCCTTAGGCCTAGATCAGCAAATTGCACAATTTTTGAAAAGGCATCCTTGCTTTTCAAAAACATTTGATTAATACCAAGAAGCAGATTTCAAACAATTCATTCATTTTCAGTATATAAGTACAGCCCCCTCCCCCCCCACGTCTATGGTACCCCCTGACCCTGGGGCCTTGAAATTCACAATTCTGGAAGATTATGGCCCTTGCTCATCATAACCATACAGGTAGTTTATTTGCTTAATACCCAGGATCAGAGTAGAAAATTTTCAAAGATTTAATGTATTTTCACTATATAATCAATAGAGCCCCGTCCTAACACCAGAAGCCCTGACCCTGGGGCCATAAAATTCACAATTTTGGAAGAGGCACTCATGCTCATCATAACTATGCACTTAGTTAGTCTATTTAATACCCAGGAGCAGAGAAGAAGATTTTCAAAGAATTCATGTATTTTCACTGTATAATCAATAGAGCCCCGCCCTAACACCAGAACGCCTGACCCTGGGGCCATGAAATTCATAATTTTGGTAGAGGCACTCTTGCTCATCATAACTATGTACTTAGTTTATTTAACACCCAGGAGCAGAGAAAAAGATTTTCAAAGAAATAATGCATTTTCACTATATACTTATTTAGCCCGCCCTAGCACTTGAACCCCTGACCCCAGGGCCATGAATTTCACAATTTTGGTAGAGGACTCAATGCTGATTACAATCATGCAAACAGTTTGACTGCTTGATGTCCAGGAGTAAAGAAGAAGATTTTTAAAGATTGCATTAATTTTAGTGGTTTTGGCCCCATCCCTCAGGTCCTTGGGGGGCAGGGATCATGAAATTAAAATTTTGTTCCCCTTTACCCATAGATGCTTTGTGCCAAATTTGATTGAAATTGGTTCAGTGGTTGCAGAGAAGAAGCTGAAAATGTTCAAATGTTAACGCACGACGCACAACACACGACAACGGACGAAAACGGATAGCAATAGGTCACCTGAGTTTACTCAGGTGACCTAAAAATGACGTACATACAAGCTATTCTGAATGGGACAAGATTAGCGAACTTTTTAAAAAAGCATAAAAGGAATATTAAGATAGTTTTTAAGATGAAAACGGGGTTTTTCAAACTAAAAGGATCCCCAAAGATTGGTTCTATAATTTTATTTTATTGATTTAGCTCAAGGGACAATAGAATCAGGTCCTGATGTACATGTAGAATCAGCTGAGCATGCAGTCATTGAAAACAAAATGGGAAATACATGTACATGTACCCAAATGCATCCATCACGGGAATACAGGGTTGATAATAGCTGCAGAACTGTAGCTCTCCAAAAAAAAATATATTGATAGACCGGAGAGCTAGTGCCACCCATTGAAAAAACTGTTATTGCGCACAAAAAAGTGCGCTCGGTTCTATTAATTCTTCCAAATTCTTACCTCAATTGCAAAAAGCTAGATTTCAATAAAGTCCTTACTCCTCTATCAATAACTTTCGTATTTTACATCTGTACGATGTGCGTTGGACTGAATTATCTTGCAAACCGAAATGGCAGTATAAACGGCAAAATTTTTTATGATCTAAATTTCAACCCCGGGGGGGATTAAAACAATTATAAGGAAATGTTTTGTTGTGGAAACAGTGAAAGAACTGTTAGGAGCACACGGTTATGGCATGTCAAACGTTGCTATATTGATAATCTTGTGATGTATGTTCAATATCTTGTGATGTATTTTTAAATCTTGTGATGCATATTCTATAATCTTGTGATGTATGTTCAATATCTTGTGATGTATATTCGAGATTTTTGTGATGTATATTCTTTATCTTGTGATGTATATTCGAGATCTTGTGATGTATATTCGAGATCTTGTGATGTATATATAATCTTGTGATATATGTTCAAAATCTTGTGATTTATATTCAATATCTTGTGATGTATATTCGAAATCTTGTGATGTATGTTCAATAATCCTGTGATGTTTGTTCGATAATCTTGTGATGTATATTCGAAATCTTGTGATGTGTGTTTATGGCACGCCAAATTCACAAAAATTTAGCTAAACCTTTTTTTCACAATTGATAAACTAGGTTTATTTACTTTTAAACTATAGTTTACAAACCGTAAACTATAGTTAACGATTTGTTAAGTATAAATTTTCATTTGTAAAAATATATATGACGGTTGTTAACAAAACAATGCTAATCTAAGTTTATTTTTTAATAAAACGTTAACAATAGATTTTGTTGTTAAATATAGATTCACGTCTGTAAACTATAGTTTACGATCGTTAAATATGTTTAAAAGTTGTAAACCTAGTTTCAAATCGTGAAACTGTATTTATCAGATAATCTATGTTTTGCGATCGCAAAAAGATTATTTTTGGTGTTAAGTATAGTTTATCCACTCAAAACCTTGGATGGCACTGAAATCGAATGGGTAGAAAAATTTTAAATATCTTGGTTCCTGGGTTGAAAGTTCAGAAAAAGGGCATAGCTGTCCGGAAAGCTCTAGCCTGGCAGGCTCTGAACAAGATGTCCAGAATATGGCGCTCAACAATGGAAGTGATCTCAAGTTTCGTTTCTTCATAGCCACAATCAAATCAATTCTACTGTATGGCTGTGAGAGCTGGACCCTGG